>NC_036860.1:950031-957801 GCF_002910315.2 Salvelinus sp. IW2-2015
CGGGGCCGCTGGTAATTTAATACTGTTAAGCAAGGCAAATGAATTTTAAAACTAAATGCAAATGGATTGGCTAGCCAGTCAGATTGGCCTTTATCAAAGGTGTCACGCATCGTGTGGAGGAGAGACGGACCAAAACCGCAGCAGTGTGAGAAATAAGCCATCTTCTTTTATTTTACCTACGCAAGATGAACATTGAAACGAAAACTCTTACAAACTATACAAAAAAAAACAAACGGACCGTGAAGCTATAAACGTAGTGCCCACACACACCACACACACAACCACACACACACACACACACACACACACACACACAACACACCCACCACACACACACACACACACACACACCCACACACACACAACACACAACAACACAAGCTACAAGTTCAACTAGACAATTCCACAAACCAGCTAAAGCTATGGTTGCCTTAAATATGGCCTCCGCAATCAGCAGACAAAATAAACAGCTGTCTCTAATTGAGACCCAATTCAGGGCAAACATAGACTTTCTAGATACCTCACTCACCATAGACACAGCTAGACTACATATAAACTACACCCAAACTACGTCTAATAAACCCCTAAAACCTTACAACACCCTAGGACACTAACAAAAACCACACTACATTTCCCCATGTACACACTGACTAACCAAATAATTAACGAAACAGAATACTAAGGCCAGCGGACGTGACATAACCCCCCCTTAAGCGTGCGAAACTCCGGCGCACCAGCACAAAGTCTAGGAGGAGGTCCCACTGGTGGACTCTGTCCCTCCACGGCAGCGGCCCGGCCACTGTACGTGTCCCCACCCCACCATTCACTACCCGCTCGTACCTCAAATGCCACTCAAAACCCCACTGATAGGCAAGCACCGGGACTAAGGGCAGCACCGGACCAGGCAGCACGACTAAGGCACCGGACCAAGGCACACGGGTATAGGCAGGCACCGTAAAGCACACCGGTAAGCACACCGATAAGGCCCACACGGATAGCGCCAGATAGCGCCAATAAGGCAGCTCACTGAGACCAGCTCCGATAACGATCCTCGGAACGCCCTCTCGGATCTGCTGCTTCTGCACCGTCGTCGCTCTGCTGCATCTCGCCCTCTGCTTCATGGCTCGCTCGCTGTGATCTCGACGGCTGCTATGCTCGCTACGCTCTGGGCTGTCATGCTCGCTGACGCTCTGCTCATGGCCTAGCTGCTCAGCCTTGACCTCTGTCATGCCCTACGGCTCTGGATGTCTGCTGCAATGTCTCTCTTCTACCTCTGCGTCTGTCTGATCCGCGAATTCAGCTCTAGCTCTCTGTCCGTATCTCGAACTCTGTATCGTTGCGAGCTGGTGTCCGTTGGCGAATCTCTTCTATCCGCTGCAAGCCTCATCCGGCTGCGGCCGCATCCGTCTGCGGAGCTCGCTCCTGTCTGCGGAACCTCGCTCCGGTCTGCGACCCTTTAGGTCATGCCAACAGCTGCAGCAGCCTTGAGGCTCAAGACAGACCGAGCGGCCGCCGAGGACATTAAACCCGGTGCCATTCAGCGCCGTGGGCAACCGGGCAGTGCAAAGGCGCCGCTGGGCAGACGGGCAGTTCCAGGCGGCCGCTTGCACGGGCAGTTCAGGCAGCCCTTGGCAACGGCAGTTCAGCACCGTTGGCAGACCGGCAGACTCTGGCCGGCTGAGACCACTGTAGCCTGGTGCGTGGTGCCCAGGAACTGGATTGGTACCGGGGCTAAGACACGCACCTTCAGGCTAGTCGGGGACAACAACAACCACTGAGTTCTTCAAGCCGCACTATAAGACTGGTGCGTCAGACGTGACGCAACACGCTGTTGTCCCCAAATCACATTTCTCGGTCACACAGCAGGGAATCGGTACGGCTCAGTATACCATAACTGCGTTGTCATCCGCGCGGCCGTCAGCCAGCGGTACCGGGGACACGAGGCGCTGAGGGCTCACCGCACTCAGACGACTTGCAGGCTGAGAGAGAGATCCAGTTGCGTACAGGGCTCTAACGCACAGGAGAGCTGTCTCGTTGCCGAGGAGACGGAAGAGCACTGTCTGGGGCTGAGACACACCACCACAGGGGGCCGGAAAGAGTTGTGGGAGATGAGTGCAAGCGAAATGCGATAGAGACCTCGCGACGCCACTGAAGCCGGCGGCGCACTCTCCGCCGCGCGCCCGGCGCCCCCGCCCCCACGCCCCCCCCCCTGCGCGGCGCCCGCCCGGCGCTCGCGTCTACGGGCTCCCCCGACGGCCTTCCCAACTAACGCCCTGGATGAAGAAAATAGAAACCCAACCACTGCCACGGGCTTACATCCAGCTGGTTCCTTGCTGGCACTGCCTCAATCTGCTCCTCGCTCGTTTGACTAGCTCATTAAGATGGAGTGCGGCGTTATATTCTCCCTGGATAAGACGTTCGGGTTCGCGTGATTTAAATGTCACCGGAACAGCTCTCCAATATCGTCCTGAGGTGCGTTGCTAGCCGTCTGGTTAAGACAGTGCCTACAGCACGCACAAAGCCTCCTGTGCGTCTCCAGAGTCCTGTGCGTCCTGTACTGCTTCCTCGCACTAGCCCTGTGGTGTGGTTCCCAGCCCAGTACCACCAGTGCTTGACACCACGCACCAGGCTTCCAGTGCGTATCCAGAGCCCTGTTCCTCCTCCACGCCTCTCCCTGTGGTGCGTGTCTCCAGCCCAGTGCCCAGTCCCGGCACCACGCACCAAGCTCCTTGTGCGTCTCCAGAGCCCTGTACGCACTGATCCTTCTCCTGCACTCGTCCTGAGGTGCGTGCCCTCAGCCCACGGTACCACCATTCTGGTTACCCACGCACCAGTCCTATAGTGCGCCTTTGAGAACTAACAGTGTGCCTGTTGTTGTTCCCCCGCACTAGCCTGAAGGTGCGTGTCCTTTAGCCCGGTACCTCCAGTTCCGCACCACGCACCAGGCCTACAGTGCGCCTCTCAGCCGGCCAGAGTTCTGCCGTCTGCCCAACGGGCCTGACTGCCGTCTGCCAAGCGGCGCCTGAACTGCCGCTGCCAAGGCGCCTGAACTGCCCGTTGCAAGCGGCGCCGTCTGAACTGCCCGTCTGCCCAACGGCCGCCTGAACTGCCCGTCTGCCCAACGCCGTCTGAACTGTCCGTCTGCCAAGCGCCGCAATGAAACTGCCCTTCTGTATTGAGCCTTCAAAAGCCGCCCGTCTGCATGAGCCTGCAAAGCCGCCCGTCTGCCATGAGCCTACAGGAGCGTCCGCCAGACAGGAGCCGCTAGAGCCTTCGCCAGACAGGAGCCGCTAAGAGCCTTCCGCCAACCGATCAGCCAGAGCTCGCCAGACCGATCAGCCAGAGCCTTCCGCCAGACCGGATCAGGCCAGAGCCTTCCGCCAGACCGGATCAGCCAGAGCCTTCCGCCCAGACCGCGATCAGCCAGGGCCTTCCGCCCAGAACGGATCAGCCAGAGCCCTTCCGCCAGAACGGATCAGCCAGAGCCTTCCGCCAGAACGGATCAGCCAGAGCATTCCGCCAGAACGGGATCAGCCAGAGCCTTCCGCCAGCATGACCAGCAGAGGCCGTCAGCGAGCCCATGACAGCCAAGCAGTCAGCGAGCCATGACCAGCAGCAGCCAGTCAGCGAGCCATGACCAGCCAGAGCCGTCAGAGCCATGACCAGCCAGAGCCGTCAGCGAGCCAGACCAGCCAGAGCCGTCAGCGAGCCATGACCAGCCAGAGCCGTCAGCGAAACCATGGACCAGCCAGAGCCGTCAGCGAGCCATGACCAGCCAGAGCCCCAACCAGACAGATCTGCCAAAGCCGTCCAGCCAGGATCCGCCAGAGCCGTCATCCAGCCAGGATCCGTCCCTCAGTCCGGAAGCTGCCGTCCTCAGTCCGGAGCTGCCCCTTATCCTGGTGCTGCCCCTTATCCTGGTGCTGCCCCTTATCCTGGTGCTGCCCCTTATCCCGGTGCTGCCCCTATCCCGGTGCTTGCCCCTTATCCCGTGCTGCCCCTTTATCCCGGTGCTGCCCCTTAGTCCGGTGCTGCCCCTTAGTCCGTGCGCCCCTTGCCTGTGGCTGCCCCTTAGTCCGGTGCTGCCCCTTAATCCAGTGGGGTTAATGTGGGAGGGTGGCCATTTGGAGGAGGCTACGAAAGGGGGTAGTGGACTATGGTGGGTGGGACCACGGACCAGTGCCGGAGCCGCCGCCGTGGACGGAAGCCCACCCAGACCCTCCCCTAGACTTTGTGCTGGTGCCGCCCGGAGTTCGCACCTTAAGGGGGGGGTTATGTCACGCCCTGGCCTTAGTATTCTTTGTTTTCTTAATATTTTGGTTAGGTCAGGGTGTGACATGGGGAATGTATGTGGTGTTTTGTAGTTCTAGGGTGGTTGTAAGGTTTTAGGGGTTTATTAGAGTAGTTGGGTTTATGTTTAGTTATAGTAGCTCTAGCTGATGTCTATGGTTGAGTGTAGGTATCTAGGAAAGTCTATGGTTGCCTGAATTGGGTCTCAATTAGAGACAGCTGGTTATTGTTGTCTCTGATTGGGAGCCATATTTAAGGCAAACCATAGGCTTTAGCTGTTTGTGGGGAATTGTCTATGTTGAACGTTTGTATGTGTGTTGTGTGTGTGTGTGTGTGTGTGTGTGTGTAGTGTGTGGTGGTGTGTGTGTGTGTGTGTGTGTGTGTGTTGTGTGTGGTTGTGTGTGTGGGTGTGGTGTGTGGTGTGTGTGTGTGTGTGTGATGTGTGTGTGTGCACTACGTTTATAGCTTCACGGTCGTTTTTATGTTGTTTTGTATAGTTTTGTAAGAGTGTTTCGTTTATGTTCATCTTCGTGTAGAAAATAAAAGAAGATGGCTTATTTTCCACATGCTGCGTTTTGGTCCGGTCTCTCCTCCACACGATCGTGACACCTGTATAAAAGCCCAATTCTGACTGGCTAGCCAATCCCATTTGCAATTTAGTTTAAATTCCATTTTGCCTTGCTACAGTTATTACAAATACCAGCGGGCCCCCTGAAGTGCTGTCTGAGTCTCACAGACTGTGCCTGTGTCGTTTTAAAGTTTGAGCCTGTGTGTGTAGCCCAGACTGACTCAGGGTCTCTGGTAGAGCAGTAGTCCTGTCCTCTGGGTGAACGCAGCCAGCAGGCCTCATAAGAAATTGGCTTCCATCCAACTTTTTATGTGCGTTAAAGGACATGTTTGGTAAAAAAAATGTCATGACAGGCCTGATGGAAACATCTTTTTTTCCCCGTAAACTTTCCAAATGTGACCAAACAAAATACGTTTAGACAAAGCCCTTACAAAAAAAGATTGCAATTTGAAACTGCAGTAAAAGTGCAGTAACTGCAGTTGACTGTGGTATTTGGACGCAGTAATTGCCAGAATAACTGTAGTGTACTGCAGTTGAACTGCAGTTATACTGCACCTCTAACTGCCTCTAAAATTTACTGCTGTAAATAAAAGAGTGCTATTTTGGACGCAGTCAGTATTATGCAGCATACTGTAGTTATACTGCACTCTGACTCTGTTATGCTCAAATTTTGAAATAATAACCCATCAAATGAAGTGAACTTAGAGTCTTGCAATGACATGTTGTATGGTCCTCCCACTACAACTCGTTAGGGAAGCATGCAGTTTATTAGGCTACAGAATTAAATACATTTATGATGAACTTCACAGGGTGGTGTGAAAGTGGAAGGTCATATCTTGATGCTACTTTCCAATACATTTCGAGGGTCTTATTCTGGTGGACATCATCATCGATGCTTGGGTGCTGTTTGACAAATAAAAATTGATGTCGCCCTTTTTGTCCACAATAAACTCCATCAACTCAATTCTGGACCTCGAAGCCAGTTCTACTGCATTATTTTTCATTGTTCCTCTCTAATCAGAGACTGATATTAGACCTGGGACACCAGGTGAAGTGCCATTATTATTATCAGGTTAAAACAGAAAACCAGCCGGCTCCAGACCTCGCTAGCGGTAAGAGTTGAATACCCATTGATGGTAGGCTATGCGTTGTGCTCTAGCCAACAGCGTGCAGGGCGCAGAAACAGTACTGTGCCAATACCAATGTGGGGACAAATCAAATCAAAGGTTTATTGTCACGGCCGCCGAATACAACAGGTGTAGACCTTACAGTGAAATGCTTACTTACAGGCTCTAACCAATAGTGCGGAAAAAAAAAAAAATGTTGTGTGTGTGTGTGTGTGTGTGTGTGTAGGTAAGTAAAAGAAATAAAACAATAGTAAAAAGACATTTGAAAATAAACATGAGCAAGGCATAATACATCTCTCTCTTTTTTTTCTGTTCTCACCAAGCACTCCAGCAGCCTTGCTGGGCGAGAGATGATGATGAGGAGTTTCTTCACCAGCTCTGTGACGAAGGCCACCTCTGAGCTCTCTGATCGCTCGTACGCCTGAGAGAGAGAGAAATAGATGGAGGAAGAGAGAGAGAGAGAAACGTTGAGGGAGAGAGAGAAGTAGAGAGAGAGAGAGACAGACAGCAACAGACAGAAAAATACCAAATAAATCAAAGCTTGGCAGCAACTTTGGATGTGAGAACAGTCATATTCCAGGCAAAACTAATCCAATCAAACAGAATACTGGCAACCCAGAATAATCAGACCGATTTAATCAACCCGCCAAACCAGGGGTGCAGAGGAAGTTCCGTGATAGGTTATATCTGCTCACACAAATCACACACACTATTACACAATTAGCCTTATTTTACTCCTTTACTCGTTCTTATCCTTCTGAAAGGAGTAGTGCTGTCATTTGAAATGAGACGATAGGAACTAAATGTGCCTCTCAGCAGCCTGCAGCGTGGCCACCCAGACCTGAGAAGAGCCTGATATTGAGACAATGTGGCTCCCATTCAACAATTCCACTCAGGGCTATGRTGATGTTATACACTGCAACATAAGAGTGGCTTATGGGCAGCTCTATAACCCCAGAACRGACCTGTCCTGGCACCTATCATGACATCTTAGCCTATAGTTGCAGCGTTTCTGTGACTCACGTCATTGAGCAGCTTCTCCAGGTTCTCCTGCAGCTCAAAGAAGTAAACAGTAGTGATGAGGCCCTCGCGAGCTTTGGACAGGCAGTCCCTGGACAGCTCTGCTATCTGATGGTGAATGAAGCTGATGACCCCGTCGGCCAGCGGCAGCACGCTCTCAGGGGAGAAGGCATTGATGAACTCTGCTAGATGCTCCTCCATCTGAGCCGTGGCCTGGGAGAGGGAGATACAGGAAACAGAGTTAGGAGAGTTTTATCCATTTCATATTTTACATTCAAAACTGAAATAGTTCAGTTGTGCTCCATTGACCAGTGGTATTTCCATCATACTCACTTCCACCTGTTTAAAAGTAGACATAACTCCTGACATACAAATCAGAGAGGAGACAGCCTCGTTTCCCCTCAATTTCCATAGAAGAGAGTTTTCTATCTCTGACATACAGTACCACACACATACAGCAACACCATAACCTGCTACCTTTTGATACCAGTCTGCTCTAACCAATCCTTATCCTTTACTTCCACTTGAAAGTGTGAGAGACAATATGTTTTGTGTGTGTGTGTGTGTGTGTGTGTGTGTGTGTGTGTGTGTGTGTGTGTGTGTGTGTGTGTGTGTGTGTGTGGTGTGTGTGTGTGTGTGTGTGTGTGTGGTTGTGTGTGTGTGTGTGTGTGTGTGTGTGTGTGTGTGTGTGTGTGTGGTGTTGATGTGCGTTGGTGTGGTCATGTTTACTTTGGGAAGCCGCTCTTTGTACACATGGTTCATAGA
>NC_036860.1:962227-997388 GCF_002910315.2 Salvelinus sp. IW2-2015
ACCAGGATGAGGCTGCGGGAGCGCAGTCGCATGTGTGGTGAGCAGCGGCCCCCATCATCGTCGGTGATGCTTCCCGTGCTGCCAAAGTGCTTGGACAGGAAGTGCAACTCGTTCCATGTGGGCGTGGAAGGGCAGCTGGTGCAGCCGCTCCTGAGATGAGCTGGAGACTGGAGGGGAGGAAGAGAGAGAAGGAGGAGGAAAAAGAAGGAGGAAGAGGGAGGCGTTGACAGAAGACAAAAGAGATGAAAATTGATGTTCTCTCATACATGAAATCCAGTTATTGTATTGGCCAGAACCATAGCTAATCATGTCCTCTGGTGGCTCTGGTAGTGGCTAACTGGGAAGTGGGGACAGTTAACCTCATCCATCTGTCTCACCTCTGAGAGACAGAGAGACGACACTAAGAAGTGAGCACAGCACCAGGGTCTGCTACATTAATCTGTCTCTTTCAGAATCAGACTCATTTACCTGCTGAGTCAAAGCAATGGACTTCACATTCACCACTAACCACAGCTCAGATCCCATCAATCCCAAATCAATCCCAATTGGCATCCCTGCTTAAAACAATCAGGACAAGGTTGGATGGAAGGACGGGAAGATTATCTCTGTCACTGCATTTCATGGTTATAAATGTTCTGTTATTCATCYATGCTGCTTTCTCAATATGTCTGCCAGGGTATTGAAAAAGCACAGTTTTCACTCCCAAATGGATCTGTCTCCACCATAGCCATGATCAGACTCAGTCCAGGGGAGAGGAGGGGACTCTGTAGTAGGACTGGTACTAGTTGTGAAGAGGGCACGATAACACCCTTTTCCACCCAGGAGACTGAAAAGATTTGGCATGGGTCCCCAGATTCTCAAAAGGTTCTACAGCTGCACCATTGAGAACATCCTGACCGGTTGCATCACTGCTTGGTATGGTAACTGCTCGGCATCTGACCGTAAGGCGCTACAGAGGGTAGTYCGTACGGCCCAGTACATCACTGGGGCCAAGCTTCCTGCCATCCAGGACCTACTGTACATACTAGGCGGTGTCAGAGGAAAGCCCCAAAAATGTTCTCTGCTACCGCACGGCAAGCGGTTCTGGAACGCCAAGTCTAGGACCAAAAGGCTCCTTAACAGCTTTACCTTAACAGCTTCAAGCCATAAGGCTGCTGAACAATTAATGAAATGGCCACCCAATTATTTACATTGATCCTCCATTTGTGTTGTACACTGCTGCTACTCGCCGTTCATTATCTATGCATAGTCACTTCACCCCTACCTACATGTACAAATTACCTCAACTAACCTGTACCCCCGCACATTGACTCGGTACCGGTACCCCCTGTATATAGCCTTGTTAATGTTATTTTATGTGTTACTTTTTTACACTTAGTTTTTATTTGGTAAAAATATTTTCTTAACTCCTTCTTGAACTGCATTGTTGGTTAAGGGTTTGTAAGTAAGCATTTCACGACAAGGTGAATTCGGCGCATGTGACAAATAAAGTTTGATTTGATTGAGCCGCCCTGCCAGCTCCATGTCTGGGCTCATTCAGATATATATGTGTTGTTTGTTGACTTATTATTCTCCAGTGGGGTATTTAGCTAAATAGAGCCTGTTGGTGAATTGGGCATCGAAAGCGTGTACTTTGCGCTATCTATTTTCTCCTCTTTTTCTACTCTCCTCTCTCATCCCACCGGTCCTGGTACTTATCTAGCTACCTCCTCTGTTCCTCCCTCTCTCACTGCCAGACGAGAGCAGTCCCTAGGCCCTGATGTTGTGTTTCTCTGTGTGTTTTTCTCAACTTAATGTGAAGAGAGAGAGAGAGAGAGAGAGAGAGAGAGAGAGAGAGGAGAGAGAGAGAGAGAGAGAGAGGAGAGAGAGAGAGAGAGAGAGAGAGAGAGAGAGAGAGAGAGAGAGAGAGGAGAGAGAGAGAGAGAGAGAAGAGAGAGAGAAGAGAGAAGAAGAAGAGGAGAAAAAACCTGAGGGAGGAGATCCAAGGAACAGGGAAATGTGGGTAAAGATGATGCAATGTGTGCCGGTATGTGGTGTGGTCTATGAGTGTGTGAATGAGAGAGAAAACGGAAGAAGACCCCTGAGGCACATGACAGAGACAGTAAGAGTGTACCATGGGTGTTTCTAGAAAGAGAAAGGCGACACCAGTAAGAGGTGCTACCATAGTGGGTTAGAAAGAAGAAAGGAGACAGAGACAGTAAAGAGTGTGCCATACGTGTAGAAAAGAAGAAAGGAGACGAGAACGACAGTAAGAGTGTAACCAGTAAGTGATTAGACAGAGAAAGGAGCACAGCAGACAGTCGAGTGCTACCATACCGTGTTTAGAAGAGAAAAGGAGACGAGACAGTCACGAGTGTGCCATAGGTGCTTAGAAGAGACACAGGATCAGAGACGTAGTGTACCTAGTGTTAGACAGAGAAAGGAGACGAGCACAGTAAGAGTGTGGCCATAGTGTTAGACAGAGAAAGGAATCAGAACGTAAGATGCTACACTAGTGTTAGAAAGAGACAGGAGACAGAGAACAGTAAAGAGTGTGCATAGTGTTTAGACAGAGAAAGAGACAGGAGACAGTAAGAAGTGTGCATAGCGTTAGAAAGAGAAAGGAATCAGAGACAGTTTAAGAGTGTACCATAGTGTTAGAAAAGAGAAGGGGAGACAGAGACAGTAAGATGGTACCATAGTGGTTTAGACCAGAGAAAGGAAGACAGAGACAGTAAGAGTGTAACCATAGCTGTTAACGAAAGTATATAGGAGACAGAGACAGTCAGAGTGTACCAATAGTGTTAGAAAGAAGAAGGAGACAGAGACAGTGAGTATAGACAAAAGGCGAAAGAGAAAGTCGGAGAAGAAAGCCGAGTTTTGAAGAAAAGACTAAGAGCTTTTAGGAAAATGCATTGAATGCATGAGAGACGACAAAGCCAGGGTAAATCTGTGCTAAACCGTGGAGGCTGGGCGTGTTTGGTGCATATCAGAGGAGGGAAAGAGATGCCAGGGAACCATTTTCGACCATCCGCCCTTCAGAGGAGAAAAACAATTGTACAGTATTAAATGAAGCATGAGACCTAGCAATGCAGACATGCCCCAGCTACCATGTCCTCATATCGCTGATTCCAGCAATTCGGAACTAATATGGAAGTGAGACGCTGAATGGCAGGCGGCGCCCGATCCTGTATAAACACAACTGGATCCACAGTATTGTGTTAGTCATAAGAGCCATCGAAGGCGAGAGGGAATAGAGGAGTGGCCCTGGCCATTGTGTTTCTATGGGGCTGCAGCATGCTGCAGTGAAGACAGGCAAAAGATTTGATAAACGGGCAAGGAGTAACGAAAGCTATTAACTGCTCCTGCCTCTAACTCTGACTGACTGACTGCCATGGGAAGAGAAAGGGATGACTGGATTGGGACCTCTTCACATGTGTATGTTTTGGTTGTATCTCCCAAACATACATACACACATTCCTACCTCCTGGCTAGGCCCGTTGTTTCCCCTCTCAACCACTGACTCTGAGAAAAGTTTTTTGTAGTGATCTTCTCACTGGGAGTGCTAGACCTGCAATCTAACGTGGTATTCACTCTCCTCCCTCTCTCACACACAGTACACACGCGATGCATACACACACAGTGTCCAGTGAGCTGTTTACCTTCCTGGAGGAGGCGAATGAGAAGTGTGCCGGGGTGCTGGAGAGAAGTTGCGTGGGCTGTCCCACGAGGGCTACTTTCCTGAACAACAAAGGAAAATGGAATAGAAACAGACAGAGCATGGGAGAGGAGGAGAGTACTGTATGATGACGTGTTTACGTAAGATGTTGCCCGTCCGAGATGGCTGTAGTACGTACCGAGGTGGTACAGGAGGGGCAGAGGACAAGTGGTGGGCGGTGGGGCAGAGTGGGGAGTTGGTGGACAAGGATCAGAATCTTCCTGTATGGGTACGACAAGCTGGAAACACCAGAGAAAGACAAATAGACGGAGTTCTTATGAACAATGATGTATTAGCAGGAGACCTTTTGTGAAGGTGTAAGTGTGGTACTAAACAGAGAGAGTGTGTTACTGCAAGTATGTCGTGTGTGTTTGGTCTGTGGGTTTAGTGTGTTCAAGTGTGCTGTTGTGTGTGTGTGTGTGTTTTCAAAATGTGTGTGTGTGTGTGTGTGTGTGTGGTGTGTGCTGTGTGTGTGTGTGTGTGTGTGTGTGTGTGTGTGTGTTGTGTGTGTGTTGCTGTGTGTGTGTGTGTTGTGGTGTGTGTGTGTGTGTGTGTGTGTATTGTGTATGATCATGTGCGTATGCAAGGCTCACTGCAGGAGACCACAGATCGATAAAGAAATTTCAATTTGCCCATCATATCCCCAGCCGTCTCCTCTCAATGCCAGATAAGGGTGAAAGAGTACAAGGACGGAGAGGAATACAGAGCGAGAGAGGAAAGAGAGAGCAGAGAGAGAGAAGAGAGAGAAGAGAGAGAGAGAGAGAGAGAGACGAGAAGAGAGAGAGAAGAGAGAGAGAGAAGAGAAGAGAGAGAGAAGAAGAGCAAGAAGAGAGAGAGAGCGAGAGAGGAAGGGAAGACAACAGGATCCTCTCAAATCCATGGGAGAACCTCAATTCTAATTGGAATCTCCACTCCACACACTCTCCTCCATGTCGTACTACACATGATGACTCTATCTGAGTCACACACAGGCGTTCTCAGTAACGGCACGAGGCCTCTTTAATGGCACTCTAAAAGCCCACAGCTCAGATCCATTTGAAACACACTCAGATAGCTCCATCACCAGCACTATGGCATATTGCCCCATCCACTCCTCTTTAATACTATATGCACTACTAGTCAGTCAGTGTAGCTTGGCTTTACCGTCAAGGAAAGGAGGAGAGATGCTGCGTTCATATGCTGGTCGGAAATAGGAAACTCGAAAATGTCCGACTTGCTGATTCGTGGAACGCGGCAAGTGTATAACTACAACCAGTTAGAAAGATATTCCTAGTTCCATATAGCACGTGAATGCGGGAAGAGTCCTGCTGTTTTTCCACATCCTACCTCTGTCACACAGGGGAGAGGTTATATAGACATGCCTGTTGCCATAGCCGCAGGAAGTAGGGGTGCTGAGGGTGATGAAGCACCCCCTAAAAAATCTGGATTAAAAACATAGATATATTTTTTCTTCACAAAAGTGGTGCACTGGGCCTACTAGTCCTTTATTAGCGGACCGGTGTAGCCCTCTGTAGCGCGGAAAGATTTTTTTTCCCAAAAAGTGTCTCAATCCTTGAACAATACAACATTTAACTGATTGAAAGTAAGGGGATATCAGTGAACAAATTCCATGGTCAAGGCTACGACGGCGCCAGAGCAATGAATGAAGCTCACTCACGTGTTCAAACGCGCATATCAGACCGGGAGCCTTATGGTTCTCAGGCAGGCCTAACTCTTTATGTGTTTAAGTTTAGAAAACTATCTCTCCGCAGAAGCGACAGTTACAGGGTTGGTGAAAACAGCTTGATTGCCCTAGCAACATCCGGGAAACTGGGCAGAAGGGAATGGTACTTCAAATACAGCAATTGTACAACATCTTTAATTGAGCCTCTCATTCTCCTTCCACATATTATTGAAAGAGATAAATTGCATCAAAAAGTTATTTAACAATCTGCAATATTTGAATTTCCAACTTTAATTACTGAACAAGTAATTACATTATTGCCGCCAGCAAGCAGTCTAAAGATGGCAGCATTGCGACACCATGTATAGTGTCGTGAAATGTTAACATGAGGAAAGGATGACCAAATAGGCCTACCAATAAACATTTATCCATTAGCTAAAGCTCTAGGCTACATTCTTTGGCACCACAGAAAGCCCATCATCGAATAGATGTCGCAATTTCAGCACCATGAACAGTGATCAGCAGTCTATACTTTGTGAGTGCCTGTCTGGTTAACGGGAGGACGAACTCCTACCATGTGGGGATCCAGAGAAGCTACTTTATACCAGTGGCACAGATAGGGGGGTCTACCTGCGTCAGAGGACCTTCCCCTTTGCCATCCCACTCCTCAAGTGCCCTTTTGGGTATTTTTCTGTATACCGTTTTTGTCATTTTTGTTCTGAACSCACTGACCCCAAGTCGTCGTGATGTCATCAAGTAACACTTGATAACACTTGATTTAAATAGTCATCCATATTAGGTCTGGTGGTTAACTGTTACCGTGACAATCCAATCGCTAACTCAACGACAAGCCGATGCTGATGACCAGTGCAACAGTGGTGCAATTCCATCGAGGTGCAATTCCCACTCTTTCTTCCTTCCGACTGGGCAGTAGCAGAGAGGCAGCAGCTGTGTCCCACACCTCTGTGAAGCTAGCCACAATAAGGATTAGCCACAATAGTGGAATTTGTGCTTCGCCTTCAAAATTAAAGTCCCCAATTAATACTGACCAAAACAGATAGAGATAGTGGAATAATGCCATATTTGGACTAGATATTAATGCTAAACAAGGTTGGAATGTTGTTATATAACTTAAAAATAAATACAATAATTTATTAATTTGACAATAAACAGTAAAATAAACTGTTAATTGGTGGTATACATACATGCACATGTACAGCCTTGCCTATAGAGTGTGTACCCATGAAATGGGGTATCAGACTACTCAGTGACACCTACAGATTACAATTCCAAAGAGTTTACACAAATATTAGAGTCTTAGCTCTTAATGCAGGACTTTGACTGTGTGAAATCACCTCCCCAGTCAACCTACTACTTTTAGTGGACATTCATATTGGACTGTACAGGCTTGCCTATAGAGTGTGCACCCATGAAATGGGGTATTAGCCTACTCAGTGACACCCACAGAACACAACTATGTCTCGGGTCAGATCTTGGGTATTCGGGTTATGAGTGGACCCGAGAAAGAATTCTAATCCCCACTCAACTATTGCTACATGACATATGTCATGCATTTGTCACGCATATCCATTCAGCCTTTCCCAGCACACAGGCAGATACGTGAGAGGAACTCTCCTTGACCACACACATACACCCCCCCCACACACTATCACCACACCCCACCGCCACACACACAGTTTCTTTGATGTTGTTTCAGAGGAGTGTTTTTCCATCTGAATAAATGCAGAGTCACTGCGACTAATAGGCTGATTGCTGAGTCATGACGTGAGCTGACTGTAGGATCACCCAGTCGAACAGACACAGAGGCAGTCGCAGAGACAACCCCCTGTATTCCATTGGGAGACAGTGACAGAGTGCTGCTAGCAACCAATCACAGACAGTCTAGTCAGGCTGCAGGTAATGCTAATGATTAGCATGACTCTGCAACAAATCAGTTCAATCAACCCGTGTTTGCTCTATCTGTTTGTTTCAGTTGTGAAGATTGTACTCCTGTGCTTGTGGTTATTACTGAGAATGTTGATAAAGAGTTGATCACAAAACCAGCTGTTAGGCTAAACCCAAATATCACCAACCACTAACCAGAGTGAGTTCATTCATTTTTGTTTTCATTACCTATCCTATAAAATATGATCCATCACCAAGCTTTATAGTTATGCTCATTTCCAGTCTTGACTCTTTAGCCTTTGCTACTGATGGATGCCTCTGTAATCCTAATTTGTGGTCCTCATCCCCAGCACTGGTTCTTTCCAGATTCAATCCTAATTAAACGTGAGGAAGAAGCTTTGGAGACGTATTAATTAACGTTTCATTTCACTGCAGATGATGGTGGGAGCAGAAAGTGCCGGCGAGCACATTAAACACTGTTTCACTTGGCTTTCATCACGTTCGTGGTTAATTGTTTCTTCAGCGACTGGGACTATTTAAAGGAGTGCAGGGCGCTCTGAGGCATCAGTGAGAAACCCTGAGTACAAAGAGCCTCACTGGCTGAGATTCTACTTCTGTGGTTCTCAGACTAGCAGGGTAAATGCACTCTCAATGCCGTGGGAAATAAATAGGGCTAAGTGTTCACACAAATATGTACACACACACACAAAGGCACGCACGCAAACGTACACACATGCAATTTAAGATGCACTACATGGCCAAAAAGATGTGGACACCACTTCAAATGAGTAGATTTGGCTATTTCAGCCACATCCGTTGGCTATTTCAGCCACCATGCAATCTCCATAGACAAACATTGGCAGTAGAATGGCCCATTCGGGAGAGCTCAGTGACTTTCAATGTGGCACCGTCATAGGATGCCACCTTTCCAACAAGTCAGTTCGTAAAATTTCTGTCCTGCGAGAGCTTCCCCGGTCAACTGTAAGTGCTGTTATTGTGAAATGGAAATGTCTAGGAGCAACAACGGCTCAGCCGCYAAGTGGCCATACAAGTGCACAGAACGGGACCGTCGAGTGCTGAAGAGTGTAGCGCGTAAAAATCATATGTCCTTGGCTGCAACACTCACTAATGAGTTCCAAACTTCCTCTGGAAACAGCGTCAGCACAAGAACTGGGTTTAGGGGATCCAGGAGAACGCTACCTGCCCCATAGTGACAATTTTAAAGTTTGGTGGAGGAGGAATAATGGTGTGGGGCTGTTTTTCATGGTGAAGGGAAATCTTAACACTACAGCATACAATGACATTTTAGATTTACATTTTTATTTAACCTTTATTTNCCCCCCCCCACTATCACCACCACACACACAGTTTCTTTGACGTTGTTTCAGAGGAGTGTTTTTCCGTCTGAATAAATGCAGAGTCACTGGCACTAATAGGCTGATTGCTGAGTCATGACGTGAGCTGACTGTAGGATCACCCAGTCGGACAGACACAGAGGCAGTCGCAGAGACAACCTCCTCTATTCCATTGGGAGACAGTAACAGCAACCAATCACAGACAGTCTAGTCAGGCTGCAGGTAATGCTAATGATTAGCATGACTCTGCAACAAATCAGTTCAGTCAACCCCTGTGTTTGCTCTATCTGTTTGTTTCAGTTGTGAAGATTATACTCCTGTGCTTGTGGTTATTACTGAGCATGTTGATAAAGAGTTGATCACAAAACCAGCTGTTAGCCTAAACCCAAATATCACCAACCACTAACCAGAGTGAGTTCATTCATTTTTGTTTTCATTACCTATCCTATAAAATACGATCTGTCATCAAGCTTATAGTTATGGTCATTTAAGGTCTCGACTCTTTAGCCTTTGCTACTGATGGATGCCTCTGTAATCCTAATTTGTGGCCCTCATCCCCAGCACTGGGCCTCTCCAGATTCAGTCCTAATTCAACGTGAGGGAGAGGTTTTGGAGACGTATTAATTAACGTTTCATTTCACTGCAGATGACGGTGGGAGCAGAAAGTGCCGGCGAGCACATTAAACACTGTTTCACTTGGCTTTCATCACGTTCGTGGTTAATTGTTTCTTCAGCGACTGGGGCTATTTAAAGGAGTGCAGGGCGCTCTGAGGCATCAGTGAGAAACCCCGAGTACAAAGAGCCTCACTGGCTGAGATTCTACTTCTGTGGTTCTCAGACTAGCAGGGTAAATGCACTCTCAATGCCGTGGGAAATAGATAGGGCTAAGTGTTCACACATATATGTACACACGCACACAAAGGCATGCACGCAAACGTACACGCATGCAATTTAAGATGCACTACATGGCCAAAAAGGTGTGGACACCCCTTTAAATTAGTAGATTTGGCTATTTCAGCCACATCCGTTGCTGACAGGTGTATAAAATCGAGCACACAACCATGCAATCTCCATTGACAAACATTGGCATTAGAGTGGCCCATTCGGAAGAGCTCAGAGACTTTCAACATGGCACCGTCATAGGATGCCACCTTTCCAACAAGTCAGTTCGTCAAATTTCTGCTCAGCTAGAGCTGCACCGGTCAACTGTAAGTGCTGTTATTGTGAAGTGGAAACATCTAGGAGCAACACCGGCTTAGCCGCGAAGTGGTATGCCATACAAGTGCACAGAATGGGACCGCCGAGTGCTGAAGAGTGTAGTGAGTAAAAATCATTTGTCCTTGGTTGCAACATTCACTACCGAGTTCCAAACTGCCTCTGGAAGCAACATCAGCACAAGAACTGTTCATCGGGAGCTTCATGAAATGGCTTTCCATGGCCGAGCAGCCACCACAAGTCTAAGATCACAATGTGCAAAGCCAAGCGTCGGCTGGAGTGGTGTAAAGCTCGCCGCCATTGGACTCTGGAGCAGTGGAAACGCATTCTCTGTAGTGATGAATCACACTTCACCATCTGGTAGTCTGACAGACATCTCTGGGTTTAGGGGATGCCAGGAGACCACTACCTGCACCATAGTGCCAATTTTAAAGTTTGGTGGAGGAAGAATAATGGTCTGGGGCTGTTTTTCATGGTGAAGGGAAATCTTAACACTACAGCATACAATGACATTTTAGATTTACATTTTTTTTTTAACTAGGCAGGTCAACAAATTCTTATTTACAATGATGGCCTACCGTGGAACAGTGGGTTAACTGCTTTCTTCAGGGGCAGAACGACAGATTGTCAGCTCGGGGATTTGATCCATCAACCTTTCGGTTACTGTCCCAACACTCTAACCACTAGGCTACCTGCCACCCTGAATGATGATTCTGGCCTTCCAAGTTTGAGGCAACAGTTTGTCGAAGGCCCTTTCCTGTTTCAGCATGACAATGCCCCCGTGCACAAAGCGAGGTCTATACAGAAATAGTTTGTTGAGATCGGTGTGGAGGAACATGATTGAACTGCACAGAGCCCTGACCTCAACCCCATCAGTACACCCCCTTACTCATTATTTAAAGGGAAATTAGTGTTGGTGTAATGGATTTATAATTTAGGACCAGTCCCCCACGGCCTCGGGGCCCAGGCACATTCTCTGGTTGCTCATTCAGGGTCACAGGCAGACAGGACAGTGGGGAGATGTGGCTGTTTGTTTCAGCCCCAGTGACAAAGGCTGGACTGAACCGGCTGACTCCACACAACCTCCCAGCTGACAGGCTGCTCACTGCCTGGGGCTTCTCACTGAAGAGGAGGGAGGGAGGGAGATTGAGAGGAGGGAATAAATTAGGAGGGATGGAAAGGAAGGGAGAGATGGAGAAAGAAATAGGTGGGGAGAAGACATGGAAAAGAACAAGGGCAAGGGAAGAAAGGGATGATGGATAAAGAAAAGAAAATCATGTGGAAGAGAAATAAGGAGGGAGGAAAGAGAGAGAGAGACAAAGAGAAATCAGGTAGGGAACGGGAGGATGTTCTCCCAGTGGTGCTCATCATCCTTGCATGTGTAACCAGTGTGAAATGGCTAGCTAGTAGCGTTTCAATCGGTGACTTCACTCACTCTGAGACCTTGAAGTAGTTGTTTACCTGGTTGTCGATGTGTTCAGAGGGTCCCTGGCTCAAGCCCAGGTTGGGACAAGGAGAGGGACGGCAGCAACACTGTTACACAGGTGTAAGGTAAACATGACCCAGTTCTTTCACAGTGCTGTACACACACACACACACACACTATAATGTAAACACATGGAAACATAGCGAACACACACATTCACAAAAAAACACAGGCCCTTCTGCTTGAACAAAATGCCTGACAAATAGGAGCCCTCATCACCTTATTTATGCTTATCCTCTGCCTTTTCATCTATTCCCCCTCTCTCTTCCTCCATTCACAGCAGAGGGAACAGACCTCATTAATACTGAGCAAACCAAACCATGTCTTCCTCCATGCAAACAAACAGGCAGGTGCAATATTGTATTATATGGATGAGATGACAAATTTGAAACTGACTATATTCTGAAGGACAAAGAGAATGCGAGAACGTGAAAGACAGCAAGAAAGAGAGACACACAGAGCTGCGATGGAGGGAGGAAAAGAGAGAGAGAGAGAGCAAGAAAGAGAGAAGCTGAGGTTGAGTTGAGGTACAGCAGGTCTTTTACATCTGGCACTGGAGAGGTGGATAGAGGAGGGGGCAAAGAGATGGGTGGAGAAGAGCTGAGACTGGTAGAGAAAAGGAGGGGAAAGATGGATAGAGGGTAGCGTGAGCGATGGGTGGAGAAGGGGAGATATTAGTAGAGGAAAGGAGTGGAGAGAGATTTAGGTAGAATAGGAGACAACTGGGTACAGGAGAGGTGGGAAGGAGGTAGAGGAGAGAGTTAGTGGAGAGGAGAGAGCACTGAGCAGTGGGCTCAGATCACATGTTGGCTTGTTGCTACGCAATGTGCAGCAGAGGAGACACAGATAAGAGTTGAGAGAGGGTGACCAGTGAGACGAGGAGAGGAGACAGAGGAGAGAGACACCCGACTCCGTAGTTATTCAAGTTCACAGACCATGTGAGATGAAAATAAAATGACAAAGGAGAAGCAATAATGTGAAAGAGAGAAAGAACAAAATACGGTGAATGTATGATGTGGGTGCAATAAGAATTTTTTTAAATGGTGTAAACAATTGCTACAATAGTACCAAAGATTTTTGTAACTAACCCAAGATAGACCACAGTCTGTCGTTTCCATTGTGAGCAAATTAAGCATAGTGGGCAGAACAAGCATGGAGATGGGCAGAGCCAAGCACGAGCTAGCGAAATCCTATTGGCGTGGTCTAGCATGTATTAGCATATTTCCGTTAGGGAACGCCTACTCTGTGAAGTGTGTGTGTGCAATAACTCAATTCGCCCCTGCACCCCTTCTAAGGGACTGTACGTTATTTATAATGAGGGATACCTGAAGAAAATCAGACCACTCTGAAATGAAAATGGATGGCCCTCCTTTCAGTAAAATATATTTTTATCCGACCCTACCTGAACTTTTGAAAAAAAACAAGTGACCCTCCCCTAGACCCAAAATAATAGTGGATAGCAGAGGACATGCCTACCATTTATCCTCACTCCTAGCATAGAACAGAGCCTTTAGATATGCAGTTTTAGAAACTGTCCTTCATTTTGTAAGCATTAGCCTACATGGCAAAGTAGCCAGAAGGTTGTGGATTCACATTACACCGCGGACAACGGTAGCTGTGAAAAGATCTCCATTATAATGAAAACACTGCATGAATGTATCATCTTATTTGTGGTCTGAGAAAAAATGGCCTTTTATAAAAGCATTTCATGCAATTCTACATTATTTTACATGACTGGAAACAAGCAGAATCGTTTAATAGCACAACAGCGCATGACAACTAATGAGCGCATGCTGCAGCACCGGAGAGAGTGTGATTTCTATACAGGATCATGTTTAAAAAAGAGGATGGTCTAAGTTTGGAACAGTGCTAAAGTTGTCTATCAACTGTAAAAATTGAGCACAACAGAACCAGTTACAACTGATGTTTCTAAAAGTAAATTCAAAGGCTCTGTAGAATGACTGTATAGCCTAATAAGGCATTTTTCATTTCATTATTATTTAATTCTAAATACATTAAAAAAATTAAACTGCAGAGGAGTATTTCTGCCTGTAATAATCCCCTTTTGTGGGGAAAAACTCATTCTGATTGACTGGGCCTGGCTCCCCCATGGCTGCGCCCCTGTCCAGTCACGTGAAATCCACAGTGGTGTAAAGTACTTAAGTAAAATATACTTGCTATACTATACCTGGCTATCAGCGGAGCCTTGTCTGGCAGCGAAACAGTTAAATATAAAAGTCGTTTTTTGGGGGTATCTATACTTTACTTTACTATTTATATTTTTGACTACTTTTACTTTTACTTTTACTTCACTACATTCCTAAAGACAGTAATGTACTTTTTACTCCATACATTTTCCCTGAAACCCAAAAGTAGTCGTTACATTTTGGATTCTTAGCAGGACAGGAAAAAGGTCCATTCATGCACTTATTAAGAGAACGTCCCTGGTCATCCCTAGTGCCTCTGATCTGGTGGACTCACTAAACACACATGAATTATGTCCTAGCGTTGGTGTGTGCCCCTTGGCTATCCGTAAAATAAAATAAAAAACAAGAAAATGGTGCTGTCTGGTTTGCTTAATATAAGGAATTTAAAATGATTTATACGTTTACTTTTGATACTTAAGTATATTTTAGCAATTACATTTACTTTTGAAACCTAAGTAAATTTAAAACCAAATACTTTTATACTTTTATTCAAGTAGTATTTTACTGACTTTCACTTTTATTTGAGTCATTTTTTATTAAGGTATCTTTACTTTGACTCAAGTATGATAATTGGGTACTTTTTCCACCACTGGTATGTTGTTTAATAGCTTGTGGAAATGTTGATCGTCAATTAGTGACAGAATCACACATTACTTCCTAAGAAAAGTACATGTTTTGTCTCTTCGGCTATAGAATGTTGTAGTGCAGCCTCTGAATAACAAACCAAAGATATCCCTTCAGCATCGGAGTCACGTCTTTCCCCTGCATTTTATAGCTTGCTTCTAGCATAAAGCTCTGCGGACTAAAGTGTTGATTAAGATCGCATTATATAATCAGGCCTTTAAAAAAAACATTTATCTAAAGCTACCAAGGGATAGGCCCAGTGGCYATTTTAGCCTGTAAATCCTGGTGGGGCTAACTCCCCCCCAAAAATGAATTGCACTATAACGGTGACAAACGGTGCCCACAATCTGTTAGAGCTTACATAAAGCTGTCCCAACAGCAGAGCTTTCTTTTCAGCACCATGGAGTGAATCCTTACCACCGCTACACCTGGCTATCGGCGGAGCCTTGTCTGGCAGCGAAACAGTTCATTCAGCCTCATTTACTGCCTTTTTAAAAACAGCTAATATTTTTTATTTAAATAGGCAAGTCAGTTTAGAACAAATTCTTATTCTCAATGACAGCCTAGGAACAGTGAGTTAACTGCCTTGTTCAGGGGCAGAACGACAGATTTTTACCATGTCAGCTCAGGGATTTGATCATGTAACCTTCAGGTTACTAGTCCAACACTCTAACCACTAGGCTACCTGCCACCCCGTATGGCTGACTTGCTTAAACAAATGTGGTTTCTACTGACAATTTAGACGTACAAATGAGCATTAATGAGCGAGCTAGGATGGATGTAGTCAATATAACTATTTGTTCAGCACTTCTGAAATGTACAGCAACAGAATTCAGAACATGAGCCGTTCTTACAGTATTCTCCCTGTACACCAAGTCAGAACTGTAGGATAAATAAAGTGGGCATATGAGCAGACAATGAAAGCTCTTACAATATTCAATGATTACATTTCACTAAAACAGGCTATGGGCTACATGTGCACCACCAAGTCAGAACAAATGGCTAAATTATGAGGGGAAAAGGGGCCAAATTATTAGGGTGAGGCACGTAACAGCTAATAACAGCTTACTACACAACATACACTTAGTATTACTTTCTTAGCTACAGTATGCATATCTCCCTGGCATATTACAGCATTTATGCAGCAGCATACAAGACATTTTTGAACTCACCATGTTGTGCTGTGCTCACTTGAACAGAAGGGTGGCGCGGAGGTCCTTTGTGGGCAAATTTTGTCATCAAACTTTGTCATCAAAGTCTGGCATTCTCTGGATTTATGGTGCTTTCAAGACAACTGAAAACTCAAAGAAAAAAAAACAAAGTCGAATCATGATGTTATTGATCTTCAGGTCAGAGCTCTAGAAAGAGGCTCAAGTTCCAGACTTGGAATTCCAAGTTGGATGACTGTTCAAAACGTATTTTCCCAGTTCATTTTTTCTCAAGTTCCCAGTTGTCTTGAACGCACTGAAGTCTGAGATTTCCCAGTTCCGAGTTTCCAGTTATTTTGAACAAGGCAGAAGTCATGCTGGATTGACAGCATGACCAATGTATTCAACCTTTTCTGGCCCATCGTGTTAAATGTTTATCCTTTAAAGCTTGGAAAAGAGACGCTTAAACCGAGACCACACACCCACTCCACTGAATTTATTCATCAAAACTCAGACCTTTCTGTGCCACTGTAAGCACTGAGCCAATCATTTTTGGCCATGAAAATAACAAACATATATCTGGTGTCACATTCTGACCCTAGTTCTTTTGTTATTTCTTTGTTTTAGTGTGGTCAGGGCGTGAGTTGGGTGGGTAATCTATGTTCGTTTGTCTATGTTGGGTTTTTCATTTGGCCTGGTATGATTCTCAATCAGAGGCAGGTGTCGTTAGTTTTCTCTGATTGAGAATCATACTTAGGTAGCCTTTTTCCACCTGGGTTTCGTGGGTGGTTATTTCCTGTTTAGTGTTTGTGTGTTTCACGTTACGGGACTGTTTCGGTTTTCATTTTGTTTCACTTTGTTAGTTTGTATTTTGTCGTATTCATTCTCATTAAAAGTCATTATGGATACGTACCACGCTGCATTTTGGTCTTCCGATCCTTCCTACTACTCCTCGTCAGAGGAGGAAGAAGAAAGCCGTTACATCTGGCACATCCCCGAATCTAAAGGTCTATCGCCAGCACTTAGATTTACTATTGCAATAGGTTTGGTTATTTTTTTTATTGAACTAGGCAAGTCAGTTAAGAACAATAATCTTTACTCTTATTTACAATGATGGCCTACCCCAGCCAAACCCTCCCTAACCCGGATGACGCTGGGTCAATTGTGCACTGCCCTATGGGACTCCCAATCACGGCCAGTTGTGATACAGCCCAGGATCGAACCCGGGTATGTAGTGACGCCTCTAGCACTGCGATGCAGTGCCTTAGACGACAAATTACATGACCCTCTAGAAAAATACTAAACCCTCCCCCTGACTGAAATTGTAAAAGCATGACCCTCCCCCATTTTCCTCCAGGTAACAATTGTGTACATTTCGACCACTCCCTAAACAATTACATTTTTTCTACATTTTGGCAAAGGGTAAAGTCTACAAAACTTAGTCCAGTTTTCATCTATGAGAAAATGTGCAGAATGTCAGCCAAAACCCATCTTGCTACATCTTCTCCCACTGCCGGCCAGTAGGCTTCCTCTCATCAACATATTTGGTGGTGAGTGGAAATTCCAACCGTATGCTTCAGATTTATACATCCGGTGAAACATCTGGCTCATTGTTCTATCTGTGATAGTACTGTATAGGCTACACTGTGTGACCACAATCAATGACATACCAATCAAAGAAAACCAGGGTAGAGAGAAGAATATTACAGTGAAAAAGAGAGTGCCTTGTCTTGTCCTCTATCCTGACACTCAACACCTAGAGCCATCAAGAATCTTCTCAGTCAATCCAAAATCACACATTCCTTCCATCTCCCAGCATCCTCTCCTCCTGACCTCCATGGGCTGGGACAAAGTTGCCACCATCAGCACACCACAGCAACCCAATCTGGACAGACACCCGAGGAGAGGCGATGCCACCCCAGCCTGGAAAACTGTCTACACGACTACTGAAATACTGCTACTGAAATGGATATACGGAGCTGAGAGTTCCTAAAAACACACAGAGATAAAGGTGTGAAAATGTACAGTATATTTTATATATGAGGGAACCTTTGTCCCAGCCTACTGTATGTCTACACTTTATATACATATGATGGATGTGGTTTTATTATCCCTGAGAGTTTAAACACTGACAGATGTTGAAATGGACATGCCAGCCCTCAAGCAGAGCTCTGGCTAACACAGCTTTGTCACATCTCCACCGGACCACATAAGGATGCTGTGTGTTAAATGTCAAATTGTGTGGCCTAATTTCATTACCGCCACCAGAGAAGTCAAACAGAGCCTAGTCACCTTCTACTGACCCTCTTACAGCTGTCTGAGACACAAGTTCCAGATCCTCATACAAGATGCCATGAGGCACAGATCTAGGATCAGCTCACTTTCCCCAGATCCTTATAAGTGTACAAAACAAAAACAAACTTTTTAAGTAAGAAGTAGGCATTGGTGTGAAGCCGAAAAATAAAGGATATTCACGAGCACTACAATTCCTACTCCACCCATGCTCTACCAAGGTTTTTCAGCACACAGCTTTGACCTAATACAATAGCTACATTGGTCTATTGTACTTCAAACAATGTGTATGCAGGTTGCTTAGAATTTAAACCTTATCGAACACCCACAGTAACTCAATATTAGGAAGTTTTTGTTTATATATATTTTATTTATCCTTTATTTAACTAGGCAAGTCAATTAAGACCAAATTCTTATTTACAATGACGGCCTATACCAGCCAAACCCGGACGACGCTGGGCCAATTGTGCGCCACCCTATGGGACTCCAAATCACAGCTGGTTGAGATACAGCCTGGATTCAAACCAGGGTGTCTGTAGTGACGCCTGAGATGCAGTGCCTTAGACCACTGCACCACTCTGGAGCCCATTCTAAACTTTGGTGTTCCTAATGTTTTGTACACTCAGTGTATGTAGACATTATAGTTTTTGCACCATAACACAGAAATACAGCAAGTAAAGTAAAAATACACAGTAATGACAAATGGCAACAGAAATAATGTAGTTATTAGTATTTATTTAATATTAACAGCTGATTTTCCAGAGGGAAGTGAAAAACCAGAAACCCATTTAAGCCAATATGGAGTAAACTGGAAAAATATCCATGATCTCATTTAACAAGACAATCTAGCAAGCTACTGGAAAATATACAAATAATCAACATATAGCCTACCAATAAACTATTCACATACATTCTTGACTGTCACATTAGGTGGCACGGACAGCAAGGCACAAAGTGCAAGAAGTGACACAAACTGCTCTGTGTTCTGCGCCAGCTCCCCCTGGACATCCTACTTCTCCCCCTGACATCCTACTTCTCCCCCTGACATCCTACTTCTCCCCCTACATCCTACTTCTCCCCCTGGCATCCTTACTTCTCTCCCCCTGACATCCTACTTCTCCCCCTGGCATCCTAAGTCTTCCACCTCGGTGGAAACGACTTGGGATATACCAAGGGGACGGCACTGGTGCAGCAGATGCAAAGATTTAGAGGTGGTCACCCGAATGTTTCCCGGGACAACGGTGGTCTTCTCTGATATCGCGCAGTGAAGGAGCTGGATGTTCCAGTGGGGCCAGAGGATAAACAAGTGCATAGAGAGGGCCAGGCACTCTATCAATCATCTGGTATATGCATTTCAGGGAACACAATCCGCCACCCTGATGTCAAGCAGTGTGTCCCTAGGATGTCCCGTAGGGATGGAGTACATTTGATGGATGAGGGCAACAACGTATTCCTTGAGAGTTTACAGTTGGTCTCTCCAGTCTCTCCAGCGTGGCAGTTTCCCAAGGTTTGGTGTTGACAATGAACTTTACTTAGCTAGCTAGCTGTGCTTTGTGGAAGAATGTGGGAGGTTTTGTCAACATTGAGTTGTGCCGGTTCATGATCAGTCCATACAGCTAATGTTAAAGCCTTGTTAGTTTATAGCTAACTAGTTAGCTAACATGACTGGCTAACATTAGTTGACTAGCTAAATGGCAATAGCACCCAAGGACGTTCGCTATCTTATTTGTGATTATTTGTTTGTGCTCTGATTACATGCAAGTTTCAAGGCCAACAGTTTACACAGATGACTTCAGCCATGTGAAAAACCTTCCATAGCAAAATATAGCTAGCTTCCTTTGCTTGTAGCTTGCCTCTCATCCGACTGGTGAAAGCTAACTACTAGCGCTGTTGCTGCGCAATCCAAGTGCTTTGGTCTGGTTTTAGAACTCTTGAAATTCGGCTTAAAAGATGCCCAGCTAGCAATGAGAAATCTGCCCAGAAGCGGCCCTTTTCCGGGGGGGCATAACTGATTGAATCAGCTCGGAATTGGGTGTCGGACTCGGCCGGAAATCAAAATGAATGATTGACCGGAATCGGCCCGATGTATCCATCTACCGGAATTCAGCCGACTTTGCCGGCATTTGACCAGAATCCCTCCAAAAGCGGCTCGATGCAATTTTAAATAAATGTATAAAAAATTACCTGATTTAGTCATTTTTAATATTACTATTATACATACAAATTATACCCATCCACATTTTTTTTTAAATAATTGAATTTATTTATTACCCCCTTTTCATCATATCCAATTGTCTTGTCTCATCGCTGCAACTCCCATACGGCCTCAGGAGCGGCGAAGAGCCACGTATCCCCCGAAACACAACCCAGCCAAGTCTCGCTGCTTCTTGACACAATGCATGCTTAACCCAGAAACTAGTCGCACCAATGTGTCAGAGGAAACACAATACACCTGGTGACCGTGTATGCGCCTGGCCTGCCACTGTAGTCGCTACAGCGCGTTTGGARATCCCGGCCGTCCAAACTCTCCCCTCACCCGGACGACGTTAGGCCAATTGTGTGTCGCCCGGTCACGGCCGGCATGGGTATTGAACCAGCATCTGTAGCAACGCAGATTGCACTGCGATGCAGTGTCTTAGACCGTTGCACCACTCAGGAGGCCCCAACCACAGGTTTTAATGCTCATCAATTGTCTTGCACAAAGTATCAAAATACTAAAATACTACTTAAAGAATTTTATTTAAATGTTATTTTTATTTTTATCACAGAAACAATGAAAAAATATGGGYAAATAAATAAATAATGAAATGTTAATTATATAAAGCAGCCTGTGTAATCATCTGCCAGAGAGTAACCACAATCGGCCCGAGCCCCAAGTAATATATTTGGCCCAAATCGGCCCGACAACCTAGCCATAAGTAATACTGCCAAAGGCGGCCCAGACTCGGGCCTCTCAGCCGAGTGCCCGACTCTCAGCCGGAAACAGCCCAGATCCACTGTGCTAGCTGGGTGTTAGCGTTGTCAGAGATGTAACAAAAGAGTAGCACATCGTCAGTTCTTAATGGACAGAAACGAGCACGTGAGATTGATAAATTATACATTTAATCAAAACTGTTGCCCCTACAAACAAATTCAGTCCAAAAGGTGTCAAGTCTAATAGTCACTTTATGGACTCTGTAGTCTTGTTCTTATCCGACTCCTAGATATTGAGCTTGGTCGGGACAAGACATTTTATTGTTTTCCTAATTCTAACAACCCAGATGGCTCATGACCAGAGGCGGGGAGTGTGTTGTGTACCTGAATTTAACATTGAGCTTCAACCAATGCCATACTGTTGTGGGGGCTATAGCCAGTTAAGGGAAATCACAACTGACCATAGATCAGTGTCTAGGGCAGTGATATTCAAACTATTTTTTCGCCAAGAGTTTCTGGCCACCCCATCGGCACTCCAATAAAAAAAGAAACCAATAAATACATTTACTCAATAAAATAACAATTTTCAAATTATCTTTCTCAAAAACGTTTGTACGTCCCATACAATAATCTTCACTCTTAATTTTTTAAATTGTAATTACAACCCCAACATTGAATACCACTGGTCTAGGGGCTTACTTCAAAGCTAGAACAGCTTTTGACGTTGCAGTCTCAGAGACAAAACATTAGCTTCTTGTTATTGTCTTTGATTAACAAAGATCCCTTATTTTGTCTAGAAACATAGAGGCTGACAGAGAAACAGGACAGTGTCAAGAGTGGCATTCTTCCGATTCAGTATTGAGGGGGTAGACTTTTCCTGGAACTGAAGTCAGGCTCCGACGGGACTAAAGAAGATCAAAGAGAATAAAAGCCCCATTACTCCACTGAAATGATTTTTACTCTAAGAGAGGAGTAATGCTACCACTTCCACCAAAGCTACTGCTATTGAATCCAAACATCCCCTGAGAGACAGGAGACCACTCAGAAGGACGGATTCTTTGGTCTGGCCCAGGTATCTTGACACCCCACTTACCTCCTTCGATGTGTGATATGTGTGGCATTGTTTGAAGGTAGATTCAGCGAAATGACATTGGCACGAGCAGCACCGGAGATATATTGAGATAAATGAGATGCAAGACTTCACTCTCACAGTCACACACAGTATCTGCATATGTGCACGGGTTCGCTTCACACTGTGAACAACGTGGCAGCCAGGGCACCAAAACAGTGGAGAAGTTGAGCCTTGTGCTTCAATGCTCTTAGTTGTTGTGAAAATTGACCCACTACGCTCTTTACTTTCTGCATCTACCTCATATTACTGAGTCTACCTTTAAGTACTGTGTAATAGTGGTCTGATGGCCTTGTTTGTTTGTAAGGGTTAAGGTGTGGCCATTAGAGAGGGAGAGGTATGTGTAGGTGTGTGTGTATGGAGGTGTGTGTGTGTGTGTGTGTGTGTGTTCTAGGGAGGGGTTGGGGATGGAGCAGTGTTGTTTTCGCTCTGATATTTTTTGTGATGAGGTACACCTGAGCCCAGCACCTGAGGGACATACACTGTCTGATTATCAACACTCATTATCTCTCCTTTTATCTCTCCTTCCCTCATTATCTTCTTTACCTCTCACTCCTTCCATCCTGAACACACCCACCCACTACATCTGTATTTATCTAACACACACACACGGAAACACACACACCCCCACATAAAAAGAGAAGAGACTTGTGTGCACGCATGTGCCTGACTACAGCTGAATGGACACTCATCCCAGGACGTTCTCTCGCTCACTKGCTCTCTTTCTCTCTGTCATCCTCTCTTTCGTGTTTAAACTGTAAAGAGCTGGATACAGACAGAAAGAAAGAGGGAGAGGGAAAGAGAGAGATTGAGAGAGAGTGGGTAGAGAGAGACGCATGTGCATGTCTTCACTGCTCACATAACCCCCCAGTGTGTTGGTCCTTGATGGAGGCTGAGATAGAGATATTACCCCTGGGCCCTGTGCTCTTACTCACTCCCTCTCCCTCCCGCTCTCATTTTCTCTACCCCTTTCTTTCTCCCTCACTCTCTCCTCACTTGCTAAGCCACTTTGACTTGAGGATGTGACTGGAAGATAATGTAGTGTGATAATGGCATGTCCATTCAAAACAAATAGGGAAAGATGTTGATAACTTAACTGCTAACTTAAAATGTTAACACAGACCGATTGATCTATTACACTGCAGTGTAATGGGAAGATATACATTTGTTTGAAAGTAATTATATAGGGGCACTATGAGATGATTGAACACACAAATTCATATGAAACTACTACCATCAGCACAACAGACTTCTTGTTAATCAGCATGCTGACTAAGTCGAGTATCTTCTGTCTGGTGGGTGTTTGTGTGTGTTGGTGTGTGTGTTAAAACTGCAGTAATAACAGGCCAGAGGCAGCCTAATCCCTGGCCAATCAGCAGGAGAGAATGAAGTCATTGGAAAGTCAGAGGACTGGGGCACAGTAGGAAAACTTCTCTGAGATTAAAGCAAAATGATGTTGATCATGGCTAGAACTAACTGTTTTATAATATTCTGTGTCAGAGAGCTACAGTTGAAGTCGGAAGTTTAGATACACCTTAGCCAAATAGATTTAACCTCATCTTTTCACAATTCCTGACATTTAATCCTAGTAAAAATTCCCTGTCTTAGGTCAGTTAGGATCACCACTTTATTTTAAGAATGTGAAATGTCAGAATAATAGTAGAGAGAATGATTTATTTCAGATTTTATTTCTTTCATCACATTCCCAGTGGGTAAGAGTTTACATACACTCAATTAGTATTTGGTAGCATTGCCTATAAATTGTTTAACTTGGGTCGAATGTTTACGGTAGCCTTCCACAAGCTTCCCACAATAAGTTGGGTGAAATTTGGCCCATTCCTCCTGACAGAGCTGGTGTAACTGAGTCAGGTTTGTAGGCTCCCTTGCTCGCACACGCTTTTTCAGTTCTGCCCACAAATTTTCTATAGAATTGAGGTCAGGGCTTTTGTGATGGCCACTCCAATACCTTGACTTTGTTGTCCTTAAGCCATTTTGCCACAACTTTGGAAGTATGCTTGGGGTCATTGTCCACGTGGAAGACCCATTTGCGACCAAGCTTTAACTTCCTGACTGATGTCTTGAGGTGTTGCTTCAATATATCCACATAATTTTCCATCCTCATGATGCCATCTATTTTGTGAAGTGCACCAGTCCCTCCTGCAGCAAAGCACCCCCACAACATGATGCTGCCATGCATCACGGTTGGGATGGTGTTCTTCAGCTTGCAAGGCTCCCCATTTTTTCTCCAAACATAACGATGGTCATTATGGCCAAACAGTTCTATTTTAGTTTAATCAGACCAGAGGACATTTCTCCAAAAAGTACGATCTTTGTCCCCATGTGCAGTTGCAAACCGTAGTGTGGCTATTTTATGGCGGTTTTGGACCAGTGGCTTCTTCCTTGCTGAGCGGCCTTTAAGGTTATGTCGATATAGGACTCGTTTTACTGTGGATATAGATACTTTTGTACCTGTTTCCTCCAGCATCTTCACAAGGTCCTTTGCTGTTGTTCTGGGATTGATTTGCACTTTTCGCGACAAAGTACATTCATCTCTAAGAGACAGAACGCGTCTCCTTCCTGAGCGGTATGACGGCTGCGTGGTCCCATGGTGTTTATACTTGTGTACTATTGTTTGTACAGATGAACGTGGTACCTTCAGGTGTTTGGAAATTGCTCCCAAGGATGAACCAGACTTGTGGAGGTCTACAAATTTTTTCTGAGGTCTTGGCTGATTTCCTTTGATTTTCCCATGGTGTCAAGCAAAGAGGCCCTGAGTTTGAAGGTAGGCCTTGAAATACATCCACAGGTACACCTCCAATTGACTCAAATTATGTCAATTAGCCTATCAGAAGCTTCTAAATCCATTACATAATTTTCTGGAATTTTCCAAGCTGTTTAAAGGCACAATCAACTTAGTGTATGTATACTTCTGACCCACTGGAATTGTGATACAGTGAATTATAAGTGAAATATTTTGTCTGTAAACAATTGTTGGAAGAATGTATTGTGTCATGCGCAAAGTAGATGTCCTAACCAACTTGCCAAAACTATAGTTTGTTAACAAGAAGATTGTGGAGTAGTTGAAAAACGAGTTTTAATGACTCCAACCTAAGTGTGTGTAAACTTCCGACTTCAACTGTACGTATCCCCTTACAGTCATCGCTCAACAAAGAGTTTATCTCAGCATCACTGAGTCAAACTGATTCAAACAGAGCCATGGATATAATCAAACAGTCACCTTTCATTTTTTGAGTCACTGATTAGTAAATACTATATTAAGCCTCAAATAATGATACAGTCCTATCTTAGCTGGTACATAGAGGATGTCTGTAGAACCACTGACACAGCAATCTTCATAAACACTACTCTAAGCCACTCGACAGCCTCACTCAGCAGAACTGAGCAGAAATACAAAACCAGATGGACACTCACACACGCACGCACGCACGCACTCATGCACTCATGCACACACACACACTCACGGTGACCTTATAAGCACAAACACATCAGTCGCACTGTCAATGCTAACCACCTCCTAATGTACACTTAGCTGATACACACACACAGAGAGGGAGAGAAACCCAGATAGATGAGGTGATGGAGCGGAAGGATAAAACCCAGACGTAGTATGAGGCGATGGTGGAAGGGAAAGGAGAGAAACCCAGATAGAAGGTGTAGGAGGGAAGGAAGAAACCCAGATAGATGAGAGTGTGATGGAAGGGAGAGGAGAAACCCAGATAGAATGAGGGATGATGGGAGAGGGAAGGAAGAAAACCCAAATAGATGAGGTGATGGAGGAAGGAGAGGAACCCGAGATAGATGAGGTGATGGAGGAGAGAGAAACCCAGATAGATGAGAGTGATGGAGAGGAGAGAGAAACCCAAGATAGATGAGGTGGGAGAAAGAGAGGAAACCCAGATAGATGAGGTGATGGAGGGAAGGAGAGAACCCAGATAGATGTGAGTGATGGAGGAAGGAGAGAAACCCAGATAGATGAGTGATAGGAAGGGAGAAGAGAGAAACCCAGATAGATGAGGTGATGGAGAGCGGAGGAAGAGTAAGAAAAGGATAAAAACAAAAGGAGGACAGGGAACAACATCACGTATTACAAAGACAGAATCCCCACCGCTCAAGACACACTGACCTATTTAACAGTGCCCTTTTTTTATATTGTACCTTTTGGTGCGTCGGAACATGTTGCTTGCGTAGTGAGGGAGCTTAGCGTAATGCTAAGCAACGAGAGCAGTTGAGAAGTGAGAGTCAGGAAGCAGCAGGGTCCCTTGAAAATGTCATCGCAAACACTCCCTCAACCTTTAGATGTGCACCGGTGTCTGAGTGCTGTGGCGGTAGACAAACGACAGTAAAGGAGAGTGAGGGAGGAGGGAGGGAGCGAGAGAGGCAGGGAGCGAGAGAGAGAGAGAGAGAGGGGGGGGTGGAGGGAGGGGGGGCTGAGGCTGTCTTTGATTTTAAATAGGAACAAAAAAAACAGACAGGGAATTTTTGGTCGTGTCTCAAGGGTAAGGGTAAGGCCATGGCAAGGGAAGGGATGATGAATTCATTATCCCAGGGAGAGGAGAAGACTCTCAAAGAAGTCCAGAGCTTGTTAATTGAAGCTGATGCTAGAAGGTGGTAGAGGTGTGTGTGTTTATCTGCAAATGTGTGTATACTAGTGACATGTCGTACATACAAAAACAGATATTTAAGATTAGATATGTGCACATCCATTCCATAATTCATCCAAGCAAATGTAAAACCACATCAGTGCTGATAAATACAAGCCTACTGAGACAATAGAGGAGACACCCCATCCAGATGAATAGATCAAGGCAGTAGATGATTGTGAGCTCATCTAAATGGATGATATGGATGATACTGGTCTATGGGGAGGACCTATGGGAACCAGACTGAAACAGAATGAACCCAGATGGTACACTTCTGGAGGAGAGCATAGAGTTGATGACTAAAAAGGGAGGACAAACTGAAAGCCTGAATACCACTGTGAGGGAAAGATAGAGGAGTGACCAGTGGTCATGATGCTTCATGAGGTGCAGTCGTACGGTCCCCAGGTTCATTTCCTGGTTTATTTCCCAGGGGTATGGTGTGGGTGATATGGGCAGGGGGAAGAGACGGGTTACAAAGAAAGGCAGAGAGAGGGACTGGATGGAAGTAGGGACAGACTACACAGAGAGACTGCTTGGGTCTGTGTTCTGTATGCTGTGATTTTAAACACACACAAGCGTGCGCACACACACACACACACACACACACACAATGATAGAATGATAAAAGCTTCATCTACCACATTATTAACGTATTATAACATTTAATTAACACAATCAATCATTTCAGCCATATCTTTGTCTTGCTGACACAGACAATAACACACTGGGGCTGTTTCCCTGCCACACACAAGCTAGGGTATGAGAAGGAGGGTGAGAGAGAGAGAGCGAGAGACAGAGCGAGAGACAGAGCGAGAGACAGAGCGAGAGACAGAGCGAGAGAGGCAGAGCGAGAGACAGACAAAGAAAGAGGAGGAAGTGTTTCAGCACCATGGAAAGCAATCAGACGCAGAGCGCTGTCTACCCAGACAGACAGCAGGATTGCCTCCTCCATTCATTCTAATTCCCCTCTAAGTACCTCTCAAGTATCCTCAAACCCTCAATAGGGTGTTGAAATGCTAATCATGTCTCAACAGGGATTCAACAGGGATGAAATCTTCCAACAAGGACAGTAGAGCCCTCGGCTGATAAAAGAGTTGTTGTTTCCAAACACACACTTCCCCTGGCTCGGGGTGTGTTTCATAGGGAGTGCCCAGTTGGCCAGGAGGGAGGGAAGATGTACTAACCTGCTGTTCTTGCGGGGCAGTGGCAGATCCTTCTGGAAGAAAGGCAGAAAAAGAGAGGACAACAGAGATCAGGTACTGGTAACATTAGAGGGATTCACAGGTWACGAGGTGYTTAGAAGCAGAYAAACAGACATCAACTAAACCCCTGTACYTCACCTCACCACATTGGTACATAAGCTAAGCAATGGAATGTTATGACTTGACACCTCCCTTCAGTCTCTTAGTCCACTTGGACCTCGCCTCTGCTATAAAGACTCACATATACAGTACATTAATATATACAGTACATGGTATTGTCACTCCCTGACCATAGAGAGCTTTTTATTCTCTATGTTGGTTAGGTCGGGGTGTGACTAGGGTGGGTCATCTAGGTGATTATACAGTATAGCTATGTTGGCCTGGTATGGTTCCCAATCAGAGGCAGCTCTTTATCGTTGTCTCTGATTGGGGATCATATTTAGGCAACCATTTCCCCATTGTGCTTTGTGGGATCTTATTTTTGTGTAGTGCCTGTTAACACTGCAATTACTTCATGGTTCGTTTGTTTTCTGTATTTGTTTTGGTGTGCCTCCTCCCCGCACTCGCCCTGAGGTGCGTGTCACCAGCCCGGTGCCACCTGTACCGCCCCCGCGCATCAGGCCTCCAGTGCGCCTCCCCAGTCCAGTATGTCCTGTGCCTGCTCCTCCACCAGTGCCTGTCCCACGCACCAGGCTTCCGGCGACAGTTCCCAGTCCAGAGCTTCCGGCGACTGTTCCCAGTCCAGAGCTTCCGGCGACTGTTCCCAGTCCAGAGCTTCCGGCGACAGTGCCCAGTCCAGAGCTTCCGGCGACAGTGCTCAGTCCAGAGCTTCCAGCGACAGTGCCCAGTCCAGAGCTTCCGCCGACAGTGCCCAGTCCAGAGCTTCCGGCGACAGTGCTCAGTCCAGAGCTTCCGGCGACTGTTCCCAGTCCAGAGCTTCCGGCGACAGTGCCCAGTCCAGAGCTTCCGGCGACAGTGCCCAGTCCAGAGCTTCCTGCGACGGTCCCCAGTCCGGAACCTCCTGAGACGGTCCGCAGTCCGGAACCTCCTGAGACGGTCGGCGGTCCAGTCTCCAGCGACGGTCAGCGGTCCAGAGCCCCCAGCGACGACCCACGGTACGGTTCCTCCGGCGACGATCCACGGTCCGGAGTCTCCGGCGACGATCTACGGTCCGGTTCCACCGGCGACGACCCACGGTCCGGTTCCTCCGGCGACGAACCACGGTCCGGTTCCTCCGGCGACGATCCACGGTCCGGAGCTTCCGGCGACGATCCCTGCACCAGAGCCGCCACTGAAGATGACGTATCCGCGAGCGGAGTGGGTACTTCGCCCCGCACCGGAGCTGCCCCCGACGGTAGATGCCCACCCGGACCCTCCCCTATTGAGTCAGGTTTTGCGGTCGGAGTCCGCACCTTTGGGGGGCGGGGGGGAATACTGTCACGCCCTGACCATAGAGAGCTTTTTATTCTCTATGTTGGTTAGGTCGTGGTGTGACTAGGGTGGGTCATCTAGGTGATTATTTATCTATGTTGGCCTGGTATGGTTCCCAATCAGAGGCAGCTCTTTATCGTTGTCTTTGTGCTTTGTGGGATCTTGTTTTTGTGTAGTGCCTGTTAACACTGCAATTACTTCACGGTTCGTTTGTTTTCTGTATTTGTTTTGGTGAGTTTCATTGATTAAAACATGTGGAACTCTACGCACGCTGCGCCTTGGTCCAATCATTCTAACGATCGTGACAGGTATTCTGTGTGTCTTTGTTTCTGAATTCCGTTGAGGGAAAGATACCAGGAAACAACAGAACAGAGAGGATGGGTAAGTGCATTATGTGCTTGTATATGTGAGTGTGTGCTTCAGCAATGTGGACCAGTGCTTTGAAGTGGACCAACACTCTCTACCGCTCCCTCTGTAAGGGAGTGTGTAACTGGCGGCAGGGAAGTCAGGCGCAGGAGAGCAAAACTGGGTAATCAACGGAGCAGTTTTATTCATTAAACCACCGGAAACCAGAACAACAAACAAATGGGTACAAAACCCGTCGCGCACCAGAGAAAACGTGCACATGCTCTTACAATAAACAATTCCGCACAAAGACATGGGAGGAACAGAGGGTTAAATATACAACATGTAATGAGGGAATTGAGACCAGGTGTGTGGGAAGACAAGACAAAACAAAATGAAAAGTGGATCGATGATGGCTAGAAGACCGGCGACGCCGACCGCCGAGCGCCGCCCGAACAAGGAGAGGAACCGACTTTGGCGGAAGTCGTGACTCTGACTCTCTCTCTCTCTCTCTCTCTTTCTCTCTCTCTCTCTGTTCCCCCAGCAGAGCAGAACAGTGGGTCCACCCCCCTATCTCTCCCCTGGGTCCCAGAACACTGGGCTGGAACAGCAGCTAACGCTGAGAAGTGCCAAATCCTACCCCAGCCTGGCTCTTTGAAATGCTTCATGGTACCGATATTTGCGTTTTTCATGCATCATGTTCAAATAATTTATAAGTGACATTGTTGAGCTTCACAGTCAATTTTAGAGGATTTGGACATGATGCGCGAAAAATGCTAATATTGGTACCATGACTTGAATGGGATTTGTGCCAAAAATGCTAAAACATTAGCATTTGGAAACAATACCAGGAAAATAAAACTAACGCATGGATTGCTGTCATACCTTGTCTATAGACTGCTTACAGGGTAAGGAAACCAATGTGTAATTTTGTAATTTGGGATGAAGTATCCCTTTAAGCTCTGTGGTGCCTAGAGCTTCAGCCTCAACCAGAGCCTGATTCTGCCTCTGTCTGTGTCCCTGATTGCTTACTTCTTACACACATTCACTACAACATACTCCCACTCTCTCCAGACATACATGTAGAACATGAAAGAGACAGAACAATTGCAAATTGACCAAGAGGTACTGCAAAATAAATCGGGGAAGAGAGGGGCCAAGAGAGAGAAGGCCAAGAAGAGGTGAACAGAGAGATAATGGAGAGAAAAGAGGATCCAGAAAGTCCAAATGCTCACAGGCATCACTTTGGTGACTAACACTGAGCCCGTTTCCCAGGTGTGTGTTGTGTAGAGCGCTAATTAATGCATTAGCCACTCCACATCCACTCCTGTCAATGACGGGCGACTCAGTCAAGATGCCATTAGCATTGACTGACAGGCAACCAGTGACAATTAATACAATATTTGGTTAATCTTGAGCTAAAGTGTACATGTTTGTTTGAGTGTGTGTGCGTGTGTGTGTGTGTGTGTGTGTGCTTACATGTATACAATAAGCTATTAGGGCTGGGAATTCCCAGGGACTTCACAATACGATATCATCACAATACTTAGGAGCTGATACGATATGTATTGTGATTATCATGATTCTATATTGCGATTTGATGTTCCGAACATATTGCTCACTATATGTCTGCTGCAGAGAGACGAGAGAGCATGATAAAATTAGTTTGTCACGCCCTGACCACAGAGAGCCCTTGGTTCTCTATGGTGTTTAGGTCAGAGCGTGACTAGGGGGGTGTTCTAGTCATTGTATGTCTATGTCGGTGAGTTGTATGGTTCCCAATTAGAGGCAGCTGGTAATCGTTGCCTCTAATTGGGGATCATATTTAGGTATCCTTTTTCCCACCTGTGTTTTGTGGGATATTGTTTGTGTTAGTGTGTTTGGGCACTACGTCGTCATGGTCTTTGTAAGTTTTGTTATTTTGTTTCTAGTTTCACTTCGGTAATTAAAGATGTGGAACTCAATTCACGCTGCGCCTTGGTCCGCTCATTTCCAAGTATGTGACAGAGTTTTGATCTGTCAGGGAAATAAAAGTGCTGAAAACATGTTGGCTCACTATTTAAAAGGAAGATGGCTATAGGATGAAAAATACAGGAGTTTTGGGACAGGTACAGACAACTATCTCTACCTACAATTATTTGTATTCTTTTTTATTATTACAAATCAATACTTAATATCATCCAAAAATAATGTTTGCGATATGTAACTGTATCGATTTTTATAGGAAATAGACTGAATATAGGAAATAGACTGAATAATGTGTGTGATCCTCTTCATAAGGTTCTCCCTCTGGAACAACTAGAGAAACCCTCTCCACAGTGTGTGCTTGTCTAGTGGAATGTCTTTGTATCCCAGGGACAAACCTCCCACATAGCAGAATACCTTCAACACTCAGTTACCTTGAAGTGTCAAATGGAACACTCCACAGATTTAGTCTTACCCCAGAGAGAGCTGGTAAAAGCTATGAATGCTTGGGAGAGAAGGCAGTAGAACCTTGATTGAGGAGTGAATATGAAATAAATAATTTTGGATCAAAAGAGAAGTAACCTCACCATTGTAAGGTCAGATTCTCACATGAGTTTTACACCCAGCACAAGCCGAAGGTCATCGATAGTTGTTGGTGTATATTAAGCTCCTCCCATGGGTTTACGTGTTAATAGAAACAACTTCCTCTTTACAAGAACGACCGAATATTCAACCTATTGATTCCTCCTCACTCCTCCATTGGTCAGACTAATTGATCCTGAGCCATCAGAGCTCTGTACATTACTTGAAAGTGTGGATGGAGGGAAGACAGTGCAGAGAGAGACTAGCGATGGGGAAGGTGTATGAACATATCTCAGACACAACATCATAAAGCTATCTGGCTCGTACCCGTCATACTGCACATACCAGTGAATCACTTTATAATTGCCACTTTAAGAGCTGTGGCATAGATCCATATTGAGTCTATGCCTGTACTGAAATGCACTTTCAATAGATACTCTCCATTGCGCATACTTTTTCATCCAGGTCATGTAACCTCTCATAACATGATTATCTAGTTCGCTTTGACACACAAAGAGCGGAAATCTTTTTATGCTACAAGTGCAGACTAGTTAGAGTAAGAAAGAATGAAGAGAAAACCTTCCGAATATAGAGGTATTAAACCAAAGGAACAAAGCAGGATGCACTACGCCGACTACAGCATTTAATCAAAATGAGTCTGCTCGTTGTCTGATGTCCTCAATAGGGCCCTTTACTGCTGTGGCGTGTCTGAGGCATGTCTAGACAACAAAGAGAACAATGTGGTGCATCAAAGAGAATGCGACCTTCTATTTGTCTGGGAGGAAGAAATCATAACCATGGACAGGGCCCTACAGGTGTAGGATCTTAATTTGAGCCAGTTTTTTACTTCAGGAAAATTATCCAGCAGCAACAGGAAATGTGAATTATTATGTTGATTATAATTAATGGAAATGTTTGTCGGGGTTGATACATTTTAAGCAAGAGAAAATCAAGTCTGAAATTTCAAAATGTAAATTGCTGTCACGGATCCCTCCGGAACTTTCATCACGCACACCTGTCCCCTATTCCCACTGATTAGTATTTGTATATATGTGTCCTTTGGTTTCCATTGGGGGGTCGGTTATTGTTCCKATGTCCGTTGGTGGTGTGAGTACCTATGCGTTGGTGCAGCGGTTATGCTGCGTGCTATATATATTGTGTATTATGGGTATTGTGTAGGTCAATGAGGTTTACCATCGCTCTTTTGTTTGGGTACAGCCCAGTGTTTTTGTATACGTGTTTGTTTTGGGTGTATTAAAACCCCTATTGCGCCTGTCTCCAAAATCCTTTATACCAGCGTGACAATTGCAAACTTCAGAAGCCTTTTAAAACGTAAAATACATCACAAGTTTTAAATGTCCTGCATTGCAGGAATGAATCATCACCATGGACAGGGTCCTACCTTGGAGGAAGGAAACAGCACCATGGACAGGGCCCTACCTTGGAGGAAGGAATCAGCACCATGGACAGGGCCCTACCTTGGAGGAAGGAATCAGCACATTTAAGGGCCCTACCTTGGAGGAAGGAATCATCACCATGGATAGGGCCCTACCTTGGAGGAAGGAATCAGCACCATGGACAGGGCCCTACCTTGGAGGAAAGAAACTGGACCATGGACCGGGGATACTTAGGAGGAGGTCACTCCACAGAGCCAACTCAGGAGTGTGATATGGAAGAGGGATATAGTAAAGGGATGCATATAGGTTAAAAAAAAACACATGAGATCAGGAGAGGAGATTAGCTGCTTGAGAGCCAATGTATCATATCAGCGCATATATGATGGAATAACATCTGGTCTGGAGAGTGGTCTGACAAAAGGTGCCTCCCCTCCTAACTATTCATTTGCTTTAGATTTGCATCAGAATGTCAGATAATGTACATTAAAATGTCATGTTTTCTAATAAAAAAATATGCAGGTCACCCCCTCAAGCTGCCCTACAAACAACATGATTTCATTGTTGAACCAATATTTTAATGCTCTCTCACTTTGTCAAGCCATATGGGGAGAAACTCATGTCACACTGAAATCTAGACTTTATCAATGGCCAGCCATTGTGTCATTGACTTAGTCAATCCAGGAAGCTGAGACTAATGAAAGAGATTGTAATTGAGTTTCCGCTCTCTGAATGTTAAACACACTAAAAGCACAGCGACTGGCTGGCTGCTCTGAATCTGATGGATCTGGAGCGGAATGGCGACAGATGGAGCTCTGTCACAACCGTACCGTTCCCACTGACTGATCACAGATTTGAAAGCAAAACAATTATGCTCTATATTTACCCCCTCTCTGTGACGAGGATGACTGCTCTTCCAGAAGGTTCTGCACTGTGGGTTGAGGAGTCTAAATGGTCCCTCTGAGTCGCAACCACATTGGGATGTTTGTGACAAAATGACAAAACATACGTCAAATGTCTATGAATATTCAAATAGACTGTATTGTCCTGTGATTGCTGTGGTTGGCAGCATTACAAATACAGTTCAGGTTCATGTTTATATTGCCTGATTGTAATGCTGTGTACAGTACAGTATACTATGCTGTGGCCCAGAGGGGAGGTTGAATTCTCAGTTATAAGTCACTGTTCCAACGAATGCACCACAATATACTTGTGTATTCAGCCCAGAGCAGAACGTGGTGCGCTGGTGACCGTTTCAACACGGGATGGTGCATCTCAAGGAGCTTTATCCTTTCAATAAGAAATTAAAAAATTAATAGAATACAAGTGATTGGGATGTACAGTGCATTCGAAAACTATTCAGACCCCTTGGCTTTTTCCACATTTTGTTACGTTACAGCCTTATTCTAAAATTGATTAAATAGTTTTTTCCCTCATCAATCTACACACAATACCCCATAATGACAAAGCAAAAACAGGTTTTTAGAAATGTATGCAAATGTCATAAAAAACGGAAATATCTAATTTACATAAGAATTCAGACCCTTTACTCAGTACTTTGTTGAAGCACCTTTGGCACCGATTACAGCTCAAGTCCTCTTGGTTATGACGCTACAAGCTTGGCACACCTGTATTTGGGGAGTTTCTCCCATTCTTCTCTGCAGATCCTCTCAAGCTCTGTCAGGTTGGATGGGGAGCGTCGCTGCACAGCTATTTTCAGGTCTCTCCAGAGATGTTCGATCGGGTTCAAGTCCGGGCTCTGGCTGGTCACCCAAGGACATTCAGAGACTTGTCCCGAAGCCACTCCTGCATTGTCTTGGCTGTTTGCTTAGGGTCGTTGTCCTGTTGGAAGGTGAACCTTCACCCCAGTCTGAGGTCCTGAGCGCTCTGGTGCAGTTTTCATCAAGGATCTCTGTACTTTGCTCCGTTCATCTTTCCCTCGATCCT
>NC_036860.1:1004523-1012023 GCF_002910315.2 Salvelinus sp. IW2-2015
TGGGCTGGACTCCTGCCCACAGCTACACCACCGCTGGCCCTTCATTTCGTGGACACATGAAGGACAATGGTGAGAAGTGAGTCTGGGGGGCTGATCAGAACCTAGACAGGGACCTACTCATCACCTCAGTCAGTGTCAGTGATTGGCTTACCGTCCCATGTCTGACAGATGGAGAGGGGCTGGGAGGAGGGTCATACTGTAGTATGGAAGTTCATGTCATCCCCACTGGCTGCCACACATCCTCATACCCACACATTATTCAGATCGGTCCTTCCCCTGTATGCTACTGTACATGTATCTGTGTGTGTGTGTGTGTGTGTGTGTGTGTGTGTGTGTGTGTGTGTGTGTGTGTGTGTGTGTGTGTGTGTGTGTGTGTGTGTGTGTGTGTGTGTGTGTGTGTGTGTGTGTGTGTGTGTGTGTGTGTGTGTGGAGGCTGGAGGGATAGTGTCTGGAGCAGATACAAGATGTTTGTTTCATTGTTAGTATGTTATACATGTTGAAGCAGTGCATTATGGGGCTGACCCTTGACCTGCTCTCTGTGGGAGTGGGGTGTTTCACCATATGGCGCAGAGAGATGAGCGATGCGCCAGAAGGGGGATTTTAAACAGACACTAACGGTTGTGAGAGTGGCTGGGATGATGGGACTCCAGGGAGATGAGCTGTTGGATGAATCTGAAGGATGGTCATCCAGACACTATTCATCCTCATAAACACACAGAGAGAAGCACACTGGCATACACACACATCTTCCTTATGRACATTCATGACTCATGCTTGTTGTTGAGACATGTAGATGTTTCTAGTGTCACCCGATGTCACTAGTTTGCTTTGCCTTATGTTTTAGTTCACACACACATCCACTGTTTGTTTGCTGTTGTGTTTGTGCTGTTGCCAGTGTCTTCTGTCTGTGTTGTCCATTTAGTCTTACATTGCCATTTGCCTCTTGCCAGGCCATCATTGTAATTAAGGATTTGTTCTTAATTGAATTGCCTGGTAAAATAAAGGTAAAATAAAATACTGTGAAGTCAAGCATATGTGCACCGACACAGACCCCCCCACACATGATGGAATTGAGAGTGTTGACAATGGCATGAGGTGGATTTTCCCAGCACAATAAAGAAACGGAGTAATGGTCAACCCCAGTCTCTCCATCTCCAGCTCTCTATCCTCCCTCCTCTTCATCACTATACTGCCCAGCCCTAATGAGGCCCTAAGGCACTCTGCCTGCCTGCCTGCCTGGCTGACCGCTCAGCTCAGTTCACTTGACTGAATCACGCTCCAAGGGGGAGGGGTGACCCGTACTTAACCAGGCTACTTCATAATGGATGAACACGTAGGCTRCAGTAATATGAACATGTCATATRAATATGCATGGCGGTACATTTTCATTATGGAGATATTACCTTGAATGGCATTATAGACATAGAGRCGCCAAGTATCTTATGAATATGACCTCTGCTGAGATACATTAAATCAAGATTTCTGCAGCTGAGCATATGAAGTCATAAATGAATAACACAGTTGTTATAACACATGCTCTAAAAAGGATGTTGTGTGTGGGTAATTGGTTATTAACATATTAGCCTAAAAATGGTATTGAACATAATCTCAACTCAATGGCACATTCTGTACGATTTCTATTGACATGAGTGTAGCCTACATGGAAATAACTGTCAAATGAGAGATACTATCAAACACATTACACCCGAACCTCACCTGCAGCCTCCGACGCCGAATTATCCCCGAGTCATCCATTGTGTAATAAGGCGCAGTCGGATGGGGAATTCCCAAAAACAGCCCCCTGACCCTTCACTTGTTTCGGTTTCGACCCAAACAACTCTGCGGCATCCACTGGCGTCCGGTTCTCACTCAAACAACACAGCCGAGACGGCGGCGTTGGTCGCTTTGAGCCAAAGCGCACAGTGCGCGTGTAGTGTCACGTTGAGGAACCGCTTGAAAACCACCAAATGCCAGGATGTCCCGTAGCATCTGAAACGAGCAGGGTCTTCGTGCTTTTACGTCTCTAAAATAAAGTTATTCCGTTGTAGCCTATAGGTTAATTAAATGATTAAGTCAATGACTCATAAATCGCCATGTTGATAGTCGACTGTCACCTTCACTTCTTCCAGTTGTTTTTAGAACATCTTTGTGCACCACCAACATTTCTTTAGAAACTTAACTTGCAATATAGTCTAATGCACCAGTTCTTTGGCGGTGTCTAAAATAAGTTACACCTACAGCATTAAATGATCACAATATACCAGAATGTTCATTTCGCGGTTGATGCTGCTTGAACAACGGTGCGAGACGTGCAAAGATGCTTCCTCGAGCTCAGTTAGTCCCGTTGACATTGCCGCTGATTCGCCCAGGAATCCATCCACTTCTTTGGACTCCCAAGGCAATAACAGTCCATGACATAACAAAACACATCGTCTTTCCGCTCAACCTTTAAAAATTCGAGAGAATGTTCTTCTCCCTGGCTGCATATCGCGGTCCATTCATTATTCCACCTTCACTTCCTTTGATAACGGACGACAATAGCGCGATATCTGTAACCCTTCCGTGCATGGGATTCACTCACGCCCCTCCTCCACGCGCAATTCGCAACCGGGCCAGTGTGATGAATTTAACATCCCTCTCCTCTCGCCACGGGTAAATGGGGGGGATAAGAAGGATAATATGGGGTGAACTACTTCATTGTTGGGCAACGATGAGAACCGCATGCGTGTGATCGGCCATACTGGTCATTCAGGACCATGGACAGGGCCACGTAGCCTACGAATGAGTGCCTTAGCTTTTAGATAGTTTTACTGCGAGCCATTGCATTGTCATATATATWTTTTTTTACCAGCATTACAATCAAAATGTTGTACATTGTATACGYTATACAGTACCACTCAAAAGTTTGGACACACCCACTCATTCAAGGGTTTTTCTTTATTTTTACTATTTTCTACATTGTAGAATAATAGAGAAAACATTGAAACTATGAAATAACATATATGGAATCATGTAGTAACCAAAAAAGTGTTAAACAAAACAAAATATATTTGATATTTGAGATTTTTCAAAGTAGCCACCCTTTGCCTTGATGACAGCTTTGCACACTCTTGGCATTCTCTCAACTAGCTTCACCTGGAATGCTTTTTCAACAGTCTTGAAGGAGTTCCCACATATGCTGAGCACTTGTTGACTGTTTTACCTTCACTCTGCGGTCCAACTCATTCCAAATCATCTCAATTGGGTTGAGGTCGTGTGATTGTGGAGGCCAGGTCATCTGATGCAGCACTACATCACTGTCCTTCTTGGTAAAATAGCCCTTACACAGCCTGGAGGTGTGTTGGGTCATTGTCCTGTTGAAAAATAAATGATAGTCCCACTAAGCACAAACCAGATGGGATGGCGTATTGCTGCAGAATGCTGTGGTAGCCATGTTGGTTAAGTGTGCCTTGAATTCTAAATAAGTCACAGTGTCACCAGCAAAGCACACCCACACCATCACACCTCCTCCTCCATGGTTCACGTTGGGAACCACACATGCAGAGATCATCTGTTCACCTACTCTGTGTCTCACAAAGACACAGCGGTTGGAACCAAAAATCTCAAATTTGGACACATCAGACCAAAGTACAGGTTTCCACCTGTCTAATGTCCAATGCTTGTGTTTCTTGGTCCAAGCACGTATCTTCTTKTTATTGGTGTCCTTTAGTAGTGGTTTCTTTGCAGCAATTCGACCATAAAGGCCTGATTCACGCAGTCTCCTCTGAACAGTTGACGTTGAGATGTGCCTGTTACTTGAACTCTGTGAAGCATTTATTTTGACTGCAATTTCTGAGGCTGGTAACTAATGAACTAATCCTCTGCAGCAGAGGTAACTTTGGGTCTCCTTCCTGTGGCGGTCTTCATTAGAGCCAGTTTCATAATAGCACTTGGTGGTTTTTGCGACTGTACGTGAAGAAACTTTCAAAGTTCTTAAAATTTTCCAGATTGACTGACTGTCATGTCTTTTTGCTTATTTGAGCTGTTCTTGCCATAATATGGACTTGGTCTTTTACCAAATAGGTTTATCTTCTGTATACCACTCCTACGCATTAAGAAGGAACGAAATTCCACAAATGAACTTTTAACAAGGCACACCTGTGTATATAAATGCATTCCAGGTGACTACCTCATGAAGCTGGTTGAGAGAATGCCAAGAGTGTGCAAAGCTGTCATCAAGGCAAAGAGTGGAGAAGAATTTCAAATATAAAATATATTTTAGGTTACTACATGATTCCATATGTGTTATTTCATAGTTTTGATGTCTTCACTATTATTCTACAATGTAGAAAATAGTAAAAAATAAAGAAAAACCCTGGAAAGAGTAGGAGTGTCCAAATGTTTGAGTGGTACTGTATATATTTATCCTTTTGCAATATCTGTTCATGGTGTATGTTGGTCTCAAAGCTAACATCAGGAGACCATGCAAATGGAATCCAGTAAGTATACTGACCTGCTGTTTGATCAAGCATGGATCATCTTTATCATGCATGGCATACCCAGGATTTAACCCCCCTTGGGATGACTGATCATTCCTGGCCCATATCCAATATCTTTAGGTCCTGGTTATTAATAGGTCTATGTGGGGTGGCAGCATAGCCTAGTGGTAAGAGCGTTAGTCTAGTAACCGAAATGCTGCAAGTTCAAACCCCCGAGCTGACAAGATACAAATCAGTTGTTCTGCCCCTGAACAAGGCAGTTAACCCACTGTTCCTAGGCTGTCATTGAAAATAAGAATTTGTTATTAACTGACTTGCCTAGTTAAATAAAATATGCATCAAACATTTGTCATCCACTTTTTGCATAATACATGAGCATGAGGGCTGGGAGCTGAAACTTTTGAATGACTCTCCATCAGAAAAATGCTTGAGTGGAGAGAATGTTTTACCCGTGGTTTGGTGCCCTCAACATTTGTGAACAAACTGAAACAGACAGTCAGACAGTGCATGACCTGAGTGAAAAGAAGCACAAACAATGGCCAATGTTTGCCCTTGGACAGTTGGCCATTGGATAGATCTACTATAATGAGTTCCTCTCATCATATTTGTTTTTCTGGGATGATGATGAGGGACAGATGGGTTGCCCTTTGGCAGAGAGAGGTTGTGTAATGCTTTGTGATCAAGGATTAGGACTTTCACGCTGTTTCTATGTAACATATGATCGGTCCGAGTGTATGGCGCACACAATGATGACCTCACCCTCAGCCCAAACATAGCCAGCCCACAGAGCAACACTGCACCACACACACACACACACACACACACACACACCACACACACACACACACACACAACACACACACACACACCACACACACACACACACACACACACACACACACACACACACACACACACACACACACACACACACCACACACACAGTCCAGCTAGACCATCCCGTCAAACAAATATACTGTAACCAATTTAAATGTATTCAACAGATTACTTCTTCACATAGAATTGTGATGCCACTTGAATTAGTACATTGTGCTCATAATGCAAAATCATGGAGAAAAGCTGTGGTAAGCAGGCTTTGATTCATTGATTAAATAGCAACCATCAGGCGTTTCTGGCTGGCTGGTACGCTTTCCTAATGCTGATGGCTGCTCTTTATGTTCCAATTCTATCCAGCCAACATCCACCTCACAGAGACAAACACTCACAACACAATCAGGAAGCCATTAGAGTCCTCACCAACCCTGTAGCACCTCATCCACTCCACTCAGTGAAATCCTCAGGCATCTCTACTGCTGTGGTGCCTTTAGACATACTGCAGGCACTGTATTGATTTTTGCTCCTTGTTGCTTTAACTCATCTGACTGATAGACTCTGCAAGATGCCTTGCATGGCAGGTAAAAGCCTGGTGGGCATACAGTACATTCGGAAAGTATTCAGACCCTTGACTTTTTCCACATTTTGTAACATTACAGCATTATTCTAAAATTGATTAAATACAAATTTTACTCAATCTACACACAATACCCCATAATGACAAAAAAACAGGTTTTTAGACCCAAACCAAAAAAACGAAACAAACAAACAAAAAAAACATAACTAGGCACACAGAAAAGGAAAAAAACAGAAATACCTTATTTACATAAGTATTCAGACCCTTTGCTATGAGACTCGAAATTGAGATCAGGTGCATCCTATTTCCATTGATCATCCTTGAGATGTTTCTACAACTTGATTGGAGTTCACCTGTGGTAAATTCAATTGATTGGACACGATTTGGAAAGGCACACACCTGTCTATATAAGGTCCCTCAGTTGACAGTGCATGTCAGAGTAAAAACCAAGCCATGAAGTCAAAGGAATTGTCTGTAGCTCCGAGACAGGATTGTGTCGAGGCACAGATCTGGAGAAGGGTACCAACAAATTTTGACAGTATTGAAGGGCCCAAGAACACAGTGGCCTCCATCATTCTTAAATGGAAGAAGTTTGGAACCACCAAGACTCTTCCTAGAGCTGGCCGCCTGGTCAAACTGAGCTATCGGGGGAGAAGGGCCTTGGTCAGGGAGGTGACCAAGAACCCGATGGTCAATCTGATAGAGCTCCAGACTTCCTCTGTGGAGATGGGAGAACCTTCCAGAAGGACAACCATCTCTGCAGCACTGCACCAATCAGGCTTTTATGGCAGAGTGAGCAGACGGAAGCCACTCCGCAGTAAAAGGCACATGGCAGCCCGCTTGGAATTTGTCAAAAGGCACCTAAAGACTTTCAGACCATGAGAAACAAGATTCAATGGTCTGATGAAACCAAGATTGAACTCTTTGGCCTGAATGCCAAGTGTCACTTCTGGAGGAAACCTGGCACCATCCCTACGGTGAAGCATGGTGGTGGCAGCATCATGCTGTTGGGATGTTTTTCAGAGGCAGGGACTGGGAGACTAGTCAGGATCGAGGGAAGGATGAATAGAGCAAAGTACAGAGAGATCCTTGATGAAAWTRTGCTCCAGAGCGCTCAGGACCTCAGACTGGGGTGAAGGTTCACCTTCCAACAGGAAAATGACCCTAAACACACAGCCAAGGCAATGCAGGAGTGGCTTCGTTGACAAGTCTCTGAATATCCTTGAGTGGCCCAGCCAGAGCCCGGACTTGAACCCGATCGAGCATCTCTGGAGAGACCTGAAAATAGCTGTGCAGCGACGCTCCCCATCCAACCTGACAGAGCTTGAGAGGATCTGCAGAGAAGAATGGGAGAAACTCCCCAAATACAGGTGTGCCAAGCTTGTAGCGTCCTACCAAAGAAGACTTGAGGCTGTAATCGCTGCCAAAGGTGCTTCAAAAAAGTACTGAGTAAAGGGTCTGAATTCTTATGTAAATTAGATATTTCTGTTTTTCAATTTTTTTAATACATTTGCAAACATTTCTAACAACTTGTTTTTGCTTTGTCATTGTGTGTAGATTGATGAGGGAAAAATACTATAAGTCTGTTTCTGAATGCACTGTATTAAAAAA
>NC_036860.1:1017412-1024785 GCF_002910315.2 Salvelinus sp. IW2-2015
CCCACAACACCACACACACACACACACACACACACACACACACACACACACACACACACACACACACACACACACACACACACACACACACACACACACACACACACACACACACACACACACACACACACACACACACACACACACACACACACACACCACACACACACACAGACCGCCTGCGTGGATAGAATCCCCAGAGGATCATCATTAAGAGGGAACAGACGTGCTCTGGACCTCAGAGAACACATTCAGCCAACAGGGGGCTTTTTACAATGCCAAGGCATGGGAGTGTAAAACATCACATAAACGAGGGGATAGAGAGGGAGGAGGATAGACAGAGATAAAACACAACTGATGTTGTCAGTTATTTTTCCCTCTTCCTCTCTGAACCATCCATTGACATTCCCATAGGAACATCAGTTCCTTGTTTCTCTTTTCCTTGCCTTTCGTCAACCACTGTAACCTTAGACCAGACTGTTCTATACTCAATCCTGATTATTCTAATGAGTAGTTTCATTTTGTTACATTTTGAAGAGGTAGGTGTGCTAATAGTTATACCACAGCGCTGGGGGGGGCCATGAGTCAGGTAAATAAGACCAGGTTCACTGTAATAAATCCCAACTGTGCCACTGCCACCAAGTGGTGACATGTGACAGTGCAGAAAAGTTGCCGACCTATTTGAACAGCACTGAGTGACCCATGCTGACTTTCACGAGTGAAAGTGACTGACATATATTTTACATAGGAAATCCATGAGCAATAAAAGGATCAGGTAGTTTAATGTAAACCAGTCTTCAGGCAGTCTTTCAGTTATTGTTCATGGTGGTACAGTCAGATCTGGATTGGCCTGCTTGTATTATGCAAATGCAGATGGCACTGCCCATCATAGAGTCACTAACAAATCAAAGACACAGTGTTAGACATCACAGCAAACAGTATCCTATCTATTTCTGTCGTCTGTCGTTGGTCTGTCTGGTCCTGTCTGTCTGTCTGTCTGTCTATCTCCTCTTTGGGGGGTGTGTGTGTGTCACTGTGGAGTAGAAAACAATGTTTAGCACTGTTGCCAAGTGGCTCTGCAGGCACTGTGAGTGAAACATGGATGGATGTCATACACAGCATGTATATAGGATGTACTACTTCTCTGTTGATTTGATGACCACAGAGACAGCTGGAGTTATGGTCTCCCTGGACACCTCCTGTCACACTCACACACATACATGCAGGCTTTACACTCACACTCTGTTCCTGTCCAACTAAGCCTATTAAATAGAAGCAGAGGGTCAGTGTGTGAATCTGTTTGAGAGCGTGTGACGGCGTGAGAAACAGTACGCTGCTGCAGTAACAGGCTTAAAAGTGGTAATGCCCCACTGACCCACTGAACATAGGTCACAGGGGTGTTCCATCCAAACAAGTCTTTCTCAGGTTTTTTCCGGTTCCACTAATTTRATTAACAGTGGTTACAGCATGCCCCTCGTCTACAACAGTGAATGATGATGAATGCCAAAACAAAGTGTGATCAGCATGCATACGGCTGGTCGCGCTGCAGAGAAGGCAGAGAGGGGGAGGTCAGTGTGGTGTATTGATCTGTTCCCGCTGAGGTGTCAATGTATAGGTGGAGTTATGGGACAAACAGGGCCTTACGAGAGGACGCTCCCCTCCAATCCATCTACAGGAGATGAGATTGAGTGCAGAGACTGCTCATAATACAAACATGAATCTGTCTGCATACTGTCTCATGCAATCTACACTGAGTGTACAAAATATTAGGAACACCTTCCAAATGTTGAGTAACATCCCCACATCCTCAATTTGTTGGGGGCATGGACTCTACAAGGTGTCGAAAACATTACACAGGGATGCTGGCTCATGTTGACTCCAATGCTTCCCACAATTGTGACAAGATGGCTGGATGTCCTTTGGGTGATGGACCATTCTTGATTCACACGTCAAACTGTTGAGCGTGAAAAACCCAGCAGCGTTGCAGTTCTTGACACACTCAAACCGTGGCGCCTGGCACCTACTACCATACCCCGTTCAAAGCCACTTAAATATTTTGTCCTGACCATTCACCCTCTGAATGGCACACATACACAATCCATGTCTTAATTGTCTCAAGGCTTAAAAAAATATTATTTAACCGGTCTCCTCCCCTTCATCTACACTGATTGAAGTGGTGACATAAATAAGTGATCATAGCTTTCACTTGGATTCACCTGGTCAGTCTATGTCATGGAAAGAGCAGGTGTTCCTAATGTTTTGTACACTCAGTGTATCTTCCCGTGTGTGCACACAGACAGACACTCTGGAGCTATACTCTCAAATAAAGGTCACAACTCCGTGGGTGCTTAAATGTCACCACGTTTCTGTAGACATTAAGGTGTGTTGGGAGTGATGAAAATAGAGAGAGAGAGAGAGAGTGTGTGTGTGTGTCAGTGCACCTCTGTCGAAATCAGATCTGATTATTACTCATTGATTCTTTCTCTCTGTTCATCACTCCATCTTTCTCTGAGCCTGTCTGTCACGGAAAGGAAATGAAGAAAGATAATCTTGGAAAGCGTAAAATGTCTACCGCCTCCCCCATAGGCTGGATGGATGCCAAAAGAAGATGAAAAAGACAATGAAAAAGCCTTGCTCCCCCACTCTCGTTTATACAGATACATTGTTTTATTGAAAACAAACTTCATCCATGTAACCATATGATATGCTCTGTTGTAGACAGAGTCCAATAATGTCCCTGTTGGTTGTTTAGAGACACAGTAGACAGTATATAGGCAATCCCATTATGAAAAGAATGGGAGGTAAGTTAGTATAGGCCTTGGCCCCATAGAGAGAGAGGGGTAACAGAGCTAGTTTGGCCTGACCTGCTGTTGTTAGGTCACAGGCTCTTTCGGAAGGCTGTGGTGCTGTCCATGGTCCTGATTTAGGTACTGGAGTAGAGGCAGTATAATGTTGTYTGGGACTTTTCTTCAGAAAATATATGAATGGATAGCACCTCTTTGGCATGGCAGGACTCTCTAATGCAGTTACAACCTTTCAATCCTTTGCTAAGGCAATTGTACATGTCCAGACATGGGCTTATCTGTCACCAATCCTGTCAGCACAGCAGGCCAGGGTGCTTAGCTAATTTGGAAGATTTTACATATCATGACATGTTAACAAAACACTGCATATATTAGAGCACTGAAACAGATGCCGAGTTCAAGACAACTCAGAAACTCATAAACTCATAGTTGAAATGTGAGTACATTCTTTGTGTCGCACTTCCTATTGGTTGATTCTGATACTTTCCAATTGGGAAACTCGAACCTCACCTTCTACGAGTTTCCAAGTCAGAAATGTTGGAGTTTCCGATGTTCCGAGGCAACTTGTCTTCAATACGACAAGAAGGTTAGAAGCATAGTCTTACATCAGATAGAGTGTTGAGTTCACCTGCACAAATGGTACTTTCAAGACAACTCGGAAACTCTGAACTTGTGAGTTAAAATGTGGGTCTGTTTTTTTGCGTAGAGCTTGATATTGGTAGATTTTTTTCTGATACTTTCCAATTGGGAAACTCTGAGGTCATCTTTCCACAATGTGTTTCCAAGTCGGACATTTCTAAGTTTCCGAGGTCTGAGTTGTCTTGAACGCAGCATGATATCGGTTGAGTGACAAGCGTTGCATAGGAGTGATGCCATCTYACATAAAACAATGGGTTAGTTATGCCGCGTTCAAATGATGTCGGGGACTCTAAATATATACTTCCTACTGGGAAAAATGCACGTGTATGATGGTATGATGGTATGATGTCTTTCCAACATCATGCACCACTGAAAATGGCAACAAACATGGTTTCTGCTGTCAACACGATTTCTGCTGTCAATCGTGAGAATGGTTCTTGCGTACCTTCCGAGCCCCGAGCACGTCAGCGCTCCAAGTCGTTCCTTCGAACTTGACAAGTCATTTATCCGATCAGTCCGACATGACATTAACGCAGCATTAGAAGCACATCCGTCCTGAACAGGTGTCTGTCTACAAGTTAGCCAGGTGAGCTACTAATCCGGTAGGCCTCTAAGGAAGAAGCGTTTCAGTCCAGACACTCCACAAACTTTCAGCCTCCACCGAGAGCAGACGTCGATCACATCTCACAATCCGTCGTTGCCAGAGGCGGGGATGGAGCATTGCACCCCGGGGCGCCTCTTCCCAATTCGTGGGGAGCACTAACACAGCAATGCATTTAAACGTTATACTGAACCATTTAAAAAGTGTCTCTCCTAACTTTCCTTCCCCCCCCCCCAATAAACTACATGGATGAATAATAATACTGTTTTTTACTATTGAGCATGATATGTTAACGTACTATTTTATGGTTTGTTTTTTTATGTTCTTCATGTAGGCCTGATGGACCTCGGGTGTTTTTGACAAGGCCATCAGGCTGAGAATAACCCTACAGAGTGTAATAACATAGTACAAACACAGGGTGGGAGTCTTGCCATTAGATAATGCTTCAGTTGGGCTTCAAACCTARGCGCCATGCTCTACCAACTGACACACACACACACACTCTTTATTTTCATCACACCCAACACACCTTAATGAAACATGGTGACATTAAAGCACCCAGGTTGTTGTGACCTTTATTTACAGCCTAAATTATGTATACATTTTAAATCCTCTGCAATCTACACACAATACCCTATCATGACAAAGCGAAAACAGGTTTTACATAAGTATTCAGACCCTTTACTATGAGACTCCATATTTAGCTCAGGTGCATCCTGTTTCCATTGATCATCCTTGAGCCGTTTCTACAACTTGATTGGAGTCCACCTGTGGTAAATTCAATTGATTGGACATGATTTGGAAAGGCACACACCTGTCTATAAAAGGTCCCACAGATGACCATGCATGTCAGCGCAAAAACCAAGCCATGAGGTCGAAGGAATTGTTCGTAGAGCTCCGAGACAGGATTATGTCGAGGCAGAGATCTGGGGAAGGGTACCAAAACATTTCTGCAGCATTGAAGGTCCCAAGAAAGGTCCCACAATGGCCTCCATCATTCTTAAATTGAAGAAGTTTGGAAACACCAAGACTCTTCCTAGAGCTGGCTGCCTGGCCAAACTGAGTAATTGGGGGGAGAAGGGCCTTGGTCAGGAAGGTGACAAAGAACCCGATGGTCACTCTGATAGAGCTCTAGAGTTCCTCTGTGGAGATGGGAGAACCTTTCAGAAGGACAACCATCTCTGCAGCACTCCACCAATCAGGCCTTTGTGGTAGAGTGGCCAGACGGAAGCCACTCCTCAGTAAAAGGCACATGACAGCCCTCTTGGAGTTTGCCAAAACCAAGATTGAACTCTTTGGCCTGAATGCCAAGTGTCACTTCTGGAGGAAATCTGGCACCATCCCTACGGTGAAGCATGGTGGTGGCAGCATCATGCTGTGGGGATGTTTTTCAGCGGCAGGGACTGGGAGACTAGTCAGGATTGAAGCAAAGATGAACGGAGCAAAGTACAGAGAGATCCTTGATGAAAACCTGCACCAGAGCACTCAAGACCACAGACTGGGGCAAAGGTTCACATTTCAACAGGACATGTACCCTAAGCACACAGCCAAGAGTTGCTTAGGGACAAGTATCTGAATGTCCTTAAGTGGCCCAGCCAGAGCCCGTACTTGAACCCAATTGAACATCTCTGGAGAGAACTGAAAATAGCTCTGCAGCAACGCTCCCCATCCAACCTGACAGAGCTTGAGAGATCTGCAGAGAATGGGAGAAACTCCCCAAATACAGGTGTGCCAAGCTTGTAACGTCATACCCAAGAAGACTGAGTAAAGGGTCTGAATACTTATGTAAATTTGATATTTCTGTTTTATACCTGTTGTTGTTTTGTCATTATGGGGTATTGTGTGTAGATTGATGAGTAAAAAAAACAATTACATATTTTTTTTAATAAGGCTGTAACCTACATATATGTGTAAAAAGTCAAGGTGTCTGAATACTTTCTGAAGGCACTGTATGTAAAGAGTTTCTTTTTTTGATAATATAAAGTATGTAATGCTATCAATATTCTGTAATTTCACAGAATATTTTTCTGATTATTTCTAGGGTCCAGTCTTGAGGAAGTAATACTCAAGCCACATTCTGTTGGCCTGGAATTCCAATCAGTCTGTATTTCACTTGTCATTGCGTGAGAGGTCAGGTTGTGTGTAGCCTCTCTTAGCTTACATAATCMCACTACACAGCCTCTGCAAAGCAACACAGACTACACTAATATTTTTGATTTGTTTGGAAATTCTAAAGGGGGGCTATGAGATTAGTATTTTGAGTTGTCTTCCTCTTTAGTTGATCTTAAACCGATCAGAAAATAAAAGCCTAAGAAATGGGTCAGTGGATCAAAGCAAAGAATGTCTTGCAATTAGCGAGACAACAAGGATCGCTATACTGTTTGCCAACTCTAGGACTGGTTCCCGGCAACCTCGCGGTTAATTAAAAACAACAGTTCACAGCAATGCAAATCTCTGTCCCCCATGTTATTGGTCCCTGAATAGCTCCCACACAAAGGATATCATTATTCGCCTTCTAATAGCCAAATGGAAATTGTTTCTGTCTGCCTCGCGCCCCCTCATCCTCGTAAATAAGTGCATTGTGAACAGCCCCTGATTATGAAACTGTCTGGTGAATTTGGGCCCATGTGAGGCAAATGTGTAGAATCCTCCTCCTATAGGATGATATGAATCTAGGCATTCTATAGGTCTACTATATGTTATTGCTCCATTAAGCTCCATCCTTTTCTTCTATGAATAGACTTGAACTCAATACTGTACAATGGACTTATATAAGACTCAAGGTATTGCACACCAATGCTACCAAACCCAATAATGGATCAGAATGTCATTATCTTATTTTCCATATTCTTGATTCATATTCTTATTGTTATATAATTTTCAGGTTCTTGTTTTAGGCAATCGTATCTGGCCACAAGGAACTCCACTGCTGTGAAGAGGCCAAAAGGCTAGTACGACACAGGGAGTCTGGGCAGGGATTAGCTGGCACCCGGGTCTGAGGGGGAGAGAGATTACAGGACAAGAGTACAGGACAGAATGAGCACTGGGCAAAGTGTCTGTTTGGATCTCTATTTTCACCAACATACAGTAGGTCACAAAGGCCAAACATCAAAACATTGAAACAAATGTATGCCTCATTGCAAAAATAAATGGAGTGTGGATTTTGCTGCAAGTGGCAGATTGAAGTTATTTGTTGGCAATGGTTGTCAGCAGGGAGATGTATTCCAATGCTCTCAGCATATCATACAGTATCAAATCTCATCCTCACCTCCCTCTCACACAAAGCCCTGACCTCTGGGTTTGTGGGAGGAGGGGAGGACAGGTGACTC
>NC_036860.1:1026266-1056266 GCF_002910315.2 Salvelinus sp. IW2-2015
AAAAACTGGTCTTCATATTGTATGGTTCACTGAACCCGCTTGTCTCCCGCTCCGCTGTCCAAGGTCCTGATTATAGCCGGCTAGCTGAACGTATCGCAGGTTGAAGAAATGGCTATCACGTCAAACTCCCTGCCYTTGGTCTGTGCATATTTAGCGGCTACCCTGATTGGTCGCATTTTGTGTTTGGAGGGGGCGTGTCTACAGGACGGTAGACAGAAGGCCACGCCCAGCCAGGAACCTCACCTGAAAGAGTGCACAATATATGCTGAGAGTGAGTGAGAGCACTGTGCTTTTTAAAGACAACAACATGCATCGTCAAACCATGATAAAGAGAGAAAACTGCTGTTGGAAGTTTACTATCTAAATCCTCAATCCTCCTATGAGATGAGGTGTCTCCCCATGGTCATAATCTATCCATATCTGTTCTCTCATCAGATGCATGTTGTTCAGAGGATGACATCCAGGATCTTAATCCCATGACCAGTGAGAAGAACAACCCCTGGGACAAGTGTGGGAAACTGAGGCCGAAGTAAGTCTGCAATTTACAGCGGCCTTTGATCATGATATAACCAATATTTTCAATCTATGACATCAAAGCCAACAGAGACAAAAGCATTGCACTGCTGGAGCATGGTGGTGGCAGCATCATGCTGGTCTACCCTCTCTCTCTCTCCCATCCATCTCTATGTCCAGGTGTGAGGACTTCCTGAAGCGTGTGACCTGTTTCTACCGTTGTTCCCCTGATGCAGCCCGTTGGCCACACTCTCACCTCCAGTCCTCCATGCAGGCCGTGCCACTGTGCCACAGCTTCTGCCGTGACTGGTGAGCTCACTACAATAACCTAGGGTCCCCAATGTAAACTGTACTGAAGGCTCTGCGCTAATCACATCATCCAGCAGTATCAAATGTTGATCTGTCATCTGGTCATTGCAACATAACATTTTTCTTCAGGTATGAGGCCTGCAGGATGGACATGACATGTGCTCGTAACTGGGCCAGAGACCCCAGAGGACAGAACTGCACTGGGAACTGTGTGCCGTATCAGCAGGTAGGCTGTTGATTGGATGGGCAGCAGCCAGTCTCATGGGAGGGAGCCATGTTGAGTTGGCTGTAATGCTGTGTTGAGCTGTGTTTTAACCTTGCTATAAATATATATWTTTTTTTTCAAAAAGAGATATTTAGACTCAATGATTCATTTCTTTGAGGAAGTTAAGAACCATCCTAGTCTCTTTCTCCAGCTGTGTCTCTTATGATAGAGCTGTAGGAAGATAGAGAAACCTGGCATGCAAGGCTAGGTTAGCAAAGAATCATGGTAGTATAGCTGTCAGTGTTAGTTGTACTGGTACTGCTGGTCTCAGTGGTCAGTGAGGGGTTAAGGTCACAAAGCCTGGCTAAGTGGAATAAAGGAGGGGCTCTGCCAGGGGCGGACTGGGACCAGAAATCGGCCCTGGCATTTCTAACAAACCTGCCAATTATTTTCCTCGAGGCCCCCACACCGGCCCATTTCTTTCCTCGAGGCCCCCACACTGGCCCATTTCTTTCCTCAAGGCCCCCACACTGGCCCATTTCTTTCCTCGAGGCCCCCACACTGGCCCATTTCTTTCCTCAAGGCCCCCATTATTAGCCAGATAATGATTATTTTGCACAAAAAATCCAAGTTAGACAGGCCCAATGTGATTAAAAAGGGTCCAGCCTATCTGGCATTTGCTCAGAATGCCAGATGGCCAGTCCGCCCCTGGGCTCTGCTCTGTACTGCTCCACTGGACAGAGGAGGATATAAAAAGAGGCAGAGTGACCCAGGGCTTGTGCACAGCTGGGACCAACTGTGAACCTCCCAGTCACACACAAACATGCACGCACACCAGAGGAGGCTGATGGGAGGAGATGTATGGGGACGTGCTCATTGTAATGGCTGTATTGGAATGAATGGAATGGTACCAAACACATCAAACACATGGAAAAAGAACGGTTCCATTGATTCCATTCCAAACATTACAATGAGCACGTCCCACTACAGCTCCCCACACACACACACACATAATCAGTGGTTGGATGTGATGATGAGAGGTGACAGGAGTGTGTGTATGTTTATGTGGAAGAGGCAGGTCAGGGAACCACAAATATACCAAATAAAAATGTAATTATTGTGAGGCCATTCAATTAAAGTTAAGCTGTTCTGAATATGAGGGTCCTGCTACACAGAGACCTCCAAAACACCCCATAAGGAGGAGTCAGAATGTTTGAACAAAACAACTCACATCTAATAGAAATATTGTTAACACAATAACAATATTTTCACAGATTTATGCTATTCATTAGTTTGACCCTTTGCTTAAGAGCAACTGACTTTGGAACTCAAATGAGGTTGGAAGCAATTTGTGTCCAGGCATTTTAATGARGGCTCTTTTAATGATCTTCAGCTGTTCAAAAAACAATTATTTTAACATAGATAGTAAACAGTTTGTAGGTTAGACTGGAATGTTCAGTTTGATTCCTCATCAGACAAAGGAATTGGGAAGCTAACTGCACCTCACCCATTCACATGTCCTCCCTAATCGAGCTGACAATGCTTCAGTCTGCCTCAGGGCCACTGTACACAGCAGGCAGGCTGCAAATAAATACACGGAAACACACACACTTGCACGTTGGCTACTGCACTCACATATAGGCTACACACACACACAAACAAACACATGCACATTCTGTACTCACATATAGGCTACACACACAAACACATGCACATACTGCATTCACACATAAGCTAAACACACACAAAAACATTTGTACATGCACACACAATACTGCACACACACGTACAAACCATCAAAACGTTCCCCTGGCCCTTCTCCCAGGATCCTCTCTGGCTTTCTCCCTCATCGTCTGTAAGCTCTGTTGGCTCTCCATCGCCTCACTGGCCACAGCAATGTTCTGGGGCTTCTTAACATCATCAACAAGGAAACAACACTCTCTTCACGCTCTCCACTCAAACACTGGGTCTGAAGTGGYCAGTGACTCTGCACTAACATGCACTCCTGTGTTGCGATAACAGCAGGTTGACGTTTATTGGGATAAATCTTCTCTTTAAAGCAGAACTGAGCGATTTCCTCTAGATCCAGCCAACGGCAAAGTAAAAATATTGTCGATATTGTAAAACTTCATGAAAACAAATGTAAGGTTAGTGTTAGGCACTAGGGTTAGGCACATGTCCATGGCCGCCCCAGGAGAGGAGGCTAGTAATAAGACCAGCTAGTAGCTATCTGCTGCACAGCAACAGTGCTGTCCTTCTAACACAGTCAATATAGCAGTGCTTCCTAAATGTTCTGAGTGACTCATTCACTCCTTATCCCTCAGACAGACAGGATGAGAGAGGGGGAGAGGAGAGAGGAGAGGGGGGAGGGAGGAGAGAGGAGAGGGGGAGGGAGGAGAGAGGAGAGTTGTAACGGTAGCATTTCTTACAAAGTGGTGATGACTCACTCCCCAGAGAATCAGAGCTTACAGATARAGGATCTTAATTTGACCTATAATGTCACAGCAAAATAATCATTCAGCAACAGGATTTAAATGCTTAGTCCATAATGTAGCTGGAGCTGTGGTTAAGCTATTATCTGGCCAAAAGTAGGCTACATGAAAAGTGTAATACTGTTAATATAATTGTGTGTTAGATTGTGTTTACAGTTCATTTAAATAAGAAAGCTCATCTGCATTGCTTGCGATGCAGGAAAATTCTCAGCAACAAAAGAGTGATCAAATTAAGATCCTACATCTGTAAACGCGTAGACCCACGGTGTCAGTACCATTCTACTAATAAGCTTTTCCAATATCAAGCTTTTCTGAGAAATGTAGGCTTAGACTTCATTATGTTTTTTTTGGCCCTAAAACCTGAATTTGGATTAAAGTGAAGGGGAAAACATATTTATTTCCCGCAATCAGCTGGCTTTTAGATGACAGATGAAGCGTGACCTTGTGTGCTGGTCCCCCGTGTCTCTAAAAGCCTTTCTCTGTATGATGAGGGCACTAATGGATGGATGAGAGAAGTGGGAGTGGCAGCTGCTGCCTGGCAAATGCTATGTTTTTTCAGAAAAGGTACATCTTAGTGTAATCAATAGTCCCAATTAAAATGAGTGCCTTAATCAGAGATATAATTTGCAACACACAGAAAAGATAAGGGTCATATTGAATCTAATGTCAAACTACACCTCCAATGATTTGCTCTTTGCTACCACAGATGTACCAGCACGGCCGGGACCTGTGTGAGAGCCTGTGGGGGGACGCCTTCATGACGGTGGAGGATGAGGAGGAGGAACGGGAGGGGGGTGAAAGTATTAGCAATGGTAAGGGTGGACGTCCCTGTGGATGCCTGACCCTCAGCCCCTCGGACAGGGAGGTGATCTCTGCCCTCAGGGCCCTGGAGGAAGACCCAGAGGAGCTGGACACCACCAAGAGTGGCTTGCCTCATTACCGTGCCCCGTGCCACACGCAGCCCCAGACCAAGCCTGCCACACTGCCCCCGCAGGCGCGGAGGAGCAACGGCAACATTGTGATGCGGAAACGCTCGGTCGTGGTGGATGATGTGGAGGGTAGTGGGAGTGGGCTGTAGATGAACTGACAGAATCTGATCTCTGAATCTGTAGCACTGTCCCCAAGCTGGGGTTGTCATATCTTGCTCTTATAACTAACCTCACCTCACATACTGTACCTCTCATCATTACGCACCATTATAACCCATCAATCAAATGTTGCTTAGAGACGCTCCATATTTTGAAGTAATACCAAACATATAAACCATTATGACATGACATGCCCTTAACACTGTGTAAATAATGTACGAATAGTGACATTGACTGTAACATTATTCTGAAAGGTTAAAAAATCAACAGATAACATCAAAGTGTATGACATCATGTTGTATTACAGTCTGTTGTTACATGGTACTTGGCCCAGGGACTGCAGTTGAAAATTAGCCGGCTGACTAAAACTTTTATACAGTAGTAATGTTGATTAATGTCCACTGTCCCTGTAAAAGTAAATGTAATAAAGTAAAGTAGTTGCTAAAACAGGTGACACCATTCATGATCGCCATCAATGTTTGGCATGTAATTGTCAGTCATGTATGCTCATTYTAAACATATGTAGTCTTGCAGCTACATTAGTAGGCCTACAAATGAAAATATCTATCATCTTGTGAGGCGCCTGGGACTGCCTCGGTGCATATCATACTGRAGAGTTGTATTTACTCATCAGTAGACTGCAGTAGTTTCTAAACTGTATTGTGTAACTTTGCCATCAGACTAGGCATACAGGAGATATACGTATCCATACTGAAGCGTCCAAAATTCCTCTATTCCTCAATCCTAAACACCTTTTTTAGACATACCTGTACAACTGTCAACACGCTTGGCATATTTTACTATCGTGATATAACGTAATGTACTACTGTCTTCTTGTCATGAAATGTTTGATAGTGAGGAGGGAGGTAGGGTGTTTGTGATGGTGGTGCACAGCCACATCATTAGAGTGGTTGCCATCCTGCAATCATAGGAGTCAGTCAGCTGTTAAAAATGATGAAGTATTCTTTATAGCTGGAGGAAGTCTTGAATTTCAGAAAGAGAATCTGCGCAAAGGACAGACTTAGACTGCTGATGTAGAAACATGACTCATGCCAGTAAGGCTTTTGTGTTAGTTTGATAATGCATCAGAACTCTATTCAGGCAATGTCATTCAAGATGCTGTGATGTAGAATTAGAGCCAAACTCTATAGAATGTCTATAGAATGGAGGACCTAAAGGGAACCTGTTTGTCTGAGTGTGATAAGAATACCTATTTGGTGTTCTTTTGTTTCTTGACATCCTCAATAAACACTGGATTTCAAAATCATTCCATTGGTATTTTCTATTGTGTTGTTATTAGAGCCATTGCCAGATCAAAATACATAGCAAATATGTGTTCTGTGTTCTCCATATGCAGCACTGTCCAACCGTTTGACCTGTCACCTCAGGATAAGAACACTGTGTATTCCAAGGATGATGTCATCACCAAACATGGCCGCAGGGTCAGTCCACCTCTGATGTTCTCACCAGTCCAGCTCAAGCTGGCAGACAGCTTGACAGTTTGATTATGGGAGTGAATAAATATAGTATATGTATTGTTCAAATTAGAAAGGCGCCACACCAGCAGTTACACCGCTAACCAAGGTTTTCCCAGCCAGCCCCAGAGTTCACTGCTACAGCCGTAGTGGACGGACAGTTCAAAGAGGTCAAGCTGTCCTACTACAGAGGCTTCGCTTTGGTGTGAAATCAACTACACACAAACACAAAAAGTACATTCAAACTCAACATTTCTCAGACTTAAATCTTTGCTTAGCTATACACATCCCATGGTGTTGAGGTTAAGTCATGGAAACAGATTTTTAACTATTAGGCAAATGACCATAAACCGTATGCAATACTTTTGAAATCCCTTTTGTCTTTTCTCCCTAAGGGAAGTATGTAGTGCTGTTTTTCTACCTGCTGGACTTCACCTTTGTTTGCCCCACTGAGATTGTGGCCTTCAGTGAACGTGCTGAGGAGTTCAGGAAGAGTGACTGTGAGGTCTTGGCAGCCTCTACAGACTCCCACTTCAGTCACCTGGCCTGGTGAGACCATTATCTTACTAGGGTCATATATGGAAAATACTGATATAGGAAAACAAACCAGAATCTTGTCCTCTACTGTCCTTCTGTATAATCTATGTTTTTATTTTGCATATTGCTGCATATATCTAACTTAATACCCCAACTTGTGGCTATTGTTAGGTAATCATTTTCATGTTTGTGAAGAGGAATCCAGGAAGTAAATGCACTAGGCTACATAGGGTCCTGAAGCCCCACCCTGCCCAGAGTTAAGCTTCTCTGTGTAGCTGTGATAAGACCCTMGAAGACTGCCTGAGTTGGTTTGCAGCTCCAGATACACAGCAGATGTGTAGCGGCCACTGTTCAAGTCATCAATAATCATGCAGGCGTGCAGTGCATTTGCCTACAGTCCTGTATTTATTGTGTGTGTAATAGTGATTCTCTCTCTCCCCCTCCTGTGCAGGATCAACACAGAGAAGAAACATGGAGGTCTGGGCCCTATGAAGATCCCTCTGCTGGCTGACCCCACCCAGGCCATCTCCAGGGACTACGGAGTGCTGAAGGAGGATGAGGGCATAGCCTACAGATCTGTTACCAAGCTCTGGGACAAGTCTTATAATCCTATTCTCTCTCTCTCTCACTTACAGCTGCCCATTTCCTGACCTTTATACAGTGCTCAGCCTTAAACCTGTTTTAACCTTCCTCCCTACTGTCCAGAGGTCTGTTTGGGATTGATGACAAGGGCATCCTGAAGCAGATCCCCATCAACGACCTGTCAGTAGTGTGCTCTGTGGATGAGACACTGCACCTGGTGCAGGCCTTCCAGCACACTGACAAGTTTAGAGAGGGTAAGAGGAGGAGGGGACAGAGAGCAGGTTAGAGATTTAGAGTAGGATGTGCTGACATCTCAGGACATGGCAGGAGACTAATATTGTTAGGCACCAATAGACCTCCATTGRATGCACTCTAGTGCTACTTGACCTCTAGCCCCTCTTCAGCACAGTTCCCATTCTTATTAGAATATACAGTACATTTAGTGAGCAAATGTGTTTGATATACACTGTATGTTCACAGGGCAGATGTGTGACTTGTTTCTCTTTACAGTGTGCCCAGCAGGATGGAGACCAGGGAGAGACACCATCGTCCCGGACAGCCAGAAGAGCAAGGAGTTTTTCTCCAAACAGAACTGATCCATCCACACCTCCTTAGAGGTGCTACGTCTATACAGGGTACTAACTGAGCCCTTACTGTTGTTAGCTGGATCGCTGACTGACTGAGTCTGCTGATCGCATTGATTCTGTGTCAACTACACTGTCAGTGGGGATGTGTTTTGTGAGATTTCTTGAAAATTATATATTATTTGTGTATTAGGCTTGATGTTGATTCCATCATGGGGCTTATTTTACTGCTGTTCTCTAATGATTTTTTATTTTTAACTTATCTAACTTTTACTTAACATATTTTTATTAAAACTCCATTGTTGCTTAAGGGCTTGTAATGAAGCATTTCACTGTAAGGTTACACCTGTTGTATTCGGTGCATGTGACAAATATCATTTGATTTGATTTGATTACAATTCAAACAGTGCCATGTGAGTATTTTGTTGATGAACTGGAATGTTAATAAAAAAACAGAATTTCTAGCTAAATTGTTCTCTAGTTTTGTAGTGATGAAGCATTTGGAAGTTGCTTTTGCCCTTTTAAAGAAAATATAGTTTAAAACCAAGTGTTTAATTCAGTACTTTTATATTGGAATATGACATAAACACTGGTATAGAGTTAATAGTAAGCTTCAGTTACTAACCACTAGATGGTGCTATGCACACATTCAACAAGCAATGTCCCTGTTTTTCTGGAACACATTGGTTTTGTATAGGTTTTGTTTATTGATACAATACAAACAAATTAGTCTTAAAGAGCAACTGCCCATAAAAAACTACTTCTCATTTAGAAAACAGCCTATATGGCATCGAGTCAGAAACATTTATTCTACTGTCTAAATTTAGTATAATGTGTAAATAGGATCATTTTGGTCATAGTCTCATCCAAAACTGAGTTTTGTGGGACTTATGGTCGTGACCTGCATCACAATGTAAAGGAAGGTTGGGTTTGTTTCAATCCTGCCCACAGCTGGCAGCACACAAGTAATCATTCATTCGGAGTGCAGCTGCATGTGACCAGATTGTAATGCCTGTGCTTGGGTTGACTTTGGATATACTGTACCAATGGGGCTAGACATTATGTAGACTACTACTTATCACAAATTGACTGTCTTTAAAAGATTATGGGATTACCTCCCTCGGTTTGAGATAGATGGAAAAAGTTTGTAGTAGTGTTTTAGACGATTCRTATTGAAGACCCATGTCGCCTTTACATAGACATTCAGCATGCAAAATCCCATTTAATCTGCATTGTCCTAGTAGATCTAGATGTCTCGGAAATGAGTTATGTAATTATTGAAAGAAGCTCAGATGGCCATGGTCAGGTGGGAGGAATATGTATGATGCGAGAGAAATGTGGGAGATGGAGCGAGAGAGTGAGGCCTGTAGCAGTGAAAGGGGGCTAGAGGGGAGGAAAATAAACCCACCCCAGATCTTCATACGTCATCACTTGCATCACAGATGTTCCCACAGACACTGATGGTTGTGGGCTGTGGTAGCGAGAAGCTGAAATGGGCAGGTTGTGCGTGTGTATTTATACATGTTGTGTAGGCCTATACATAAATAACCCTGTTAACACCATGTTTTTATGTATTTCCCCCTTGGTGGGATCTGAGAAATCAAGTATCCAAAAAACATTGGTTCCATCTGGCAATGGAACATTTACGCTCCCACCAATGTGTCAAGAAGTGAAAACAATAGAAGAGTACAAGAAATTGGTATAGGAGAGAGAAGGGTTAAATTAGGACACCTTTGCTCTTGACTGTCACATTTTAATTATGTATAACAAAATCAAAATAAATCAATCTTACACAAGTTTTTTGTACTAAAACACAGAAACGGTGGAAACTGCACTTGTTTTTATGAATACTAGTAGGACTATTTAAACTGAAATATACAGAAATGGAGTACACGTAGGTGTCGTAGCTGATATTTTCCATATTGGGGCATAATTTTAAAAAAAAGTTTTAACCTCTCTCCTAAACGGCTGAGGTGAGAAAGTGTGTCAAAACCCCAGCGTTCAGCGATTCTTTTGAAGTGGTTTTATTTTATTTTCGTCTCAAGTGTGCTGAAGGTTGTGGAGAGCAGGCTGGCTGGGTTGTTTGCCTAGCTGGCTGCTGTAGCCTACATCATTAACAGGACAGAATTCCCCTCCTGTTTTTCGAAGAGCAGCTTGTGCATACTCAATAACTCCTCTGTCTGCCAAAGACCGCAAAACAACAGGAGTTGCAACTGTTGCCAACTTTGAAGGGCTTGAATTTAAAAAACTGTTTGGATAAAAAGTTAATGTATGATGACTAATCTTCAATTAACTCGACTTTACTGAGACTTTTCCCATATCCCTGACTCAATTCAAAGAGAACAGGGCCTCACATATTTTTCTGATGTCGCCACAATGTTCTTGTCCTTGGCAATGCCAACCCAACCCATCCATACACACAGATGCGCTCACACACCAGATGCCCACTCGCTTCTACTGCTCTGCCAAGCTGTGTGGCATCTTTAAACACCCCCGGCATTCCAAAGGCCACTGTCACTTCCATGTGCACTCATTKAAATATAAGACCCGAATCTGTCTTAACTGTGGTGTGTACGCAAACACCATGTTTAGTTACCCTGGCTAGGCATCATGGGAAACAATGTGCCCAGAATGAGCTGGTGGCCATTGYACATAAGTCTTTATACAAATAGATAATTCAACTAGAGAATTGATGGACTGAGAACAGACACCTTGAAAATGGGACGACTTTGAATATTTTTGTCTAGTGGTTGACCACTTCATGCCATATGAAAAATTAAGTAATATACAGTCATTTAAAATAGTCAAGAAAAGTTAGCGGCTGAACTTTGTCCGTAGTCATTTGATAACACTTGCGAAATTATGACTGTGCCAAGTCCATATCTGGTCAAAGTTTGTTTCCCCTTGTTATGCTCCTAAGCTCAGTTCTTAATTATTACCCTATACACCAGCTTAGTTTCAATAATAATATTGGAAATTCCGTTGTGCCAAACCATCTTACTGATACTAAGTGTTAGATGAAGTGGAATGAAACCAATTTGCAAGGAAGGCGGGAGTTCCCAGAAAGCTTCGCTCAGTGACGTAATCTACCAGAAGAGTCCTTATATGGACACGCTGTGCGTAAAAGGTAGTCTAATAGCATCGAATCTCTCACTGTAAAATGAGCATGACCTAAACCCATCTTCAATGAAAACTAGCCATTTAATTCACACGCTTAAGGTTGTTGTTCATGCATAACACTAGACTTCAGTAAATGTGTAAAATCCTCTGCGCATATAGCCATCATTCAACGACCAATATAATTTCCAAGTCGCATTTTTAGCAAACACCATGAATGACACCAATAGACAAACATGAAGCCAAAATCGTTTTGAAAAGAGACTTTACTTAATTAAATATACATCGCACAAATAAAAAATACATTGTAAACATGACAATATTAATTTGTCAGGATCAACCTGGCAAACAATAACTTAAACATTTAATGAATGCAGCATTGCATGATGATATGCAAAATTACAAACAATACAATAACATTTCCATTGATTAGGTATCAAAACCAGCCTATCAAGTGGTCTCTGGTTTGTTTTTGTAGTCACTCAGTGTCAGTGTCTATGTTCAGTCTGGATGCTGTTCCTGTTGTCATGTATTTGGATTATATGGTCCCTTGTGCGGTGTCCAGCATCCGGAAGTACCATTTGTCAGTCTTTTACCCGAAATGAGAGCAGCCTACACACAGCCTGTGGCCGTGTTGTCATTACCAACAATAGCCTGCCGGTATATGGCCTCTTCCAGTGCTGTTCATGTAGAACATTCCTCCAGTGTTGTCACTTCTAAATCATGAATTACTCTGCGTAATGCCCTCGCCTCTCCATTTAAAATGCCTCCATTTTGCTCGTCAACATCAGCTGACAGCCGCTGCTTACATGTGTCAGGACTTTCTGTTTGAGCTGGGCGACTTGTTCACGAAGCACAGTCGCTGTGTTGGAGAGCCCAGCATTGTCCGACTTCAGAACTTTCACCTTGTCCTCCAGTCGGGAGATGCGCTCCAGTTTGCGGCGCCGGCATTTGGTTGCTGCTAGTCGGTTTCTAAGCCGCTTCCGCTCGGCCTTGATTATCTCTTGATTTTCCATGTCGATTGGGGACATTGGCGGGGAACCGTCGCTGCTGTGTAGATCAGGGACGGTTTGTGGTTCTTCTTTGAAAGCCACAAGGCGCTGTGGATGGACCCCAGCGCCAGGTAGAGAGTACTGAAAGGGGTGTGACGCGTGCGTCGAGGTCTGTTGGTGATGGCTCTGCTGGTGGTGCGGCGGTAAGTAGTTGATGGTGGTACTGGGGTAACTGGATGCGGAAGAGAGGTTAGTGTTTGGGCAATAAGCGTTCAGTGTTGTGTAAATTGGAGGCTCGGGCTGCAGGGAGGAGCCGAAGACACTAGAGGCCGCCGCCGAACAGGTCGTCACACCACCCGCTCCAATAGACACGTTGGGCGGGGCCATGGGCATATGGTTTATCTTGTGGAGCTCGTCCAGGGCTTTCACGAAGCCCTCCGCAAAGCCCTCCTGCTCATCGGTGATGCTCCGGTTGTAGAAGTACTGGCCTGGGGTGGGAGTAGTAATTATACCGTTACTGTTTTGGATGATAAGCCTTTCGAGTTCAGGGGAAGCAAGCTTCAGTGACCCGACATCCTGGTGCGCTGCTTGGTACAAGTCAGACTTGAGGTTGCGATATGGCTCTGTCAAGTTCATATTCATATTCTGCTTTAGGAGTTTGTAGTCGTGCAATGCAGCATCAGAGTGGCCATAAGCCGAGATAAAAGAGTCGTCATGATAAAAAGGCTGCTCCATTTTTGTAGACATAAAGTCGTAGGAAAGTGAGCTTACCAGTTGTGTTTAAACAGTCTCAGGATATTGGTCAACAAATGACGGTGTCAGCAAAAAGTAGGATTACGCATCAACGCAAGCACCCCTCTTTTTCAGCAATGACCCCCCAGTTCAAAACTAAAAAAGAATTTCACTTCTAAAAGTGTGAGGGAAAATCCAAGACGTAGAACAGAGCAGTGGTCCACGAAGGCTGTCAACAGATGAATGACCGCAGTATTGACGTGATCCAATGGCTTGAACTATCTATTTCAACCTTGTATAAAAAAAAAAACTAAACTTRATACCCATACATAAGGTTGCGTTCAGGGTATGTTGTTCTATGTGATAAATTCACTCTGAGTGAGGAGCTAGTAACATGCCGTTTTATATACACACCAAACATTGGGCTAGTTCGTGTTGCATGGCCCGGTGCCCCGGGTGAGCGGAGTCTGTWTTTTAGACTATTCCATTGGTCCATAAACGAAATCTCCACTCACCCGGTGCACTGGCCATGCAAACCGAATCAGCCCACACGCGTGCTGTCAAGATTGGCAAAGGGAATTGATTGGATAGAAACTATTTGTGCACGCCCAACAACATAACGTCAGGATTATGACGCGATTGCCAGGAACTACTTTGATTGTAAACCGATCGTTAACACGCTCATGTAGGCAAGAAAAGTGAACAGTGAAGCAGGGCTGGATTAAGAATATACTTCTATACATTCTTCACCTAATTTATTCACCTAAATCGCTGTAAAGACTAATGTACAACGATGTTTAGACTAATTTGTCAACATGTTTCTAGGCTGTTGATATACGTTGTTTTGTGATCTGACTGTTATATTGTCACTACAGTAGACTACATTACTGTGATGTTGCACGGTCCACGTTGTTATATTGTTACAAATTGATAGGCATTGTCCATCAGACGCTGAGCTGCGCTGCCTAGGCCTACATATTATGTGGACGCCAAATTTTGTAGGCCTATAAGATGAGTTGCAATTCACTTGTTAATTTTAAAGCAAGTTTGTTTGATGAATTGCATGTAGCAGGGATAACTATTAGCCTAATGTTCTGCTGAAATTATATTTGATTGTTCCGTGTGCAAATGTGATGAACAATGCCGCAATGGGGTTAACGTAACCGTGGAGACCACATAATGTATACCATGTATTAACTATATATATATTGATATACTATGGTGGGATCGATTATTTTTGTATTATTATTTTTGATCGAGTATTTAGATATGAGGAGAAAATCCGCGTTCCATATTTGGGCATGCCGACGCGTTAGTTCCTCTGAGAGAACGGGGAAGCTGCCCCCCTCAGCCTCATTCCAGCAGGATTCCTGTTGTATGAAGCTCATCCGTGTGAGAGCTAGGGACTTTTTGTTTGAATAATTTTAGATGAAAGCAAAAATTTCTCAGCTACATTTTGTATTGTTGGAAGGCAACTCCTTTACTGAGTTCATGGTTATCAATTGATTTAATGTACCCCATGAGTCTTATTTATTTGTAATTAATCAGTTAAAATTAATAATTCAATGTTTTCCAATTGTAGCAGCAATATTGCCCTTTCTCATCTTGCATTCGGAAACTATTCAGACCCCTTGACTTTTTCCACATTTTGTTACGTTACAGCCTTATTCTAAAATGGATTCAATTGTTGTTGTTTTTCTCATCAATCTACACACAATAATGACAAAGCAAAAACAGATTTTTAGACATGTTTGCAAATGTATTAAAAAACAGAAATATCACATTTACATAAGTATTCAGACACTTTACTCAGTACTTTGTTGAAGCACCTTTGGCAGTGATTACAGRCTCTAGTCTTGGGTATGACGCTACACGCTTGGCACACCTGTATTGGGGAGTTTCTCCCATTCTTCTCTGCAGATCTTTTTTCAATATTTTTTTTGATTTCACCTTTATTTAACCAGGTAGGCCATTTGAGAACAAGTTCTCATTTACAACTGCGAACTGGCCAAGATAAAGAAAAGCAGTGCGACACAAACAACAGAGAGTTACACGTGGGATAAACAAACGTACAGTCAATAACACAATAGAAAAATCTATATACAGTGTGTGCAAATGTAGTAAGATTAGGCAGGTAAGGCAATAAATAGGCCATAGTGGTGAAATAATTACAATTTAGAAATTAAACACTGGAGTGATAGATGTGCAGAAGATGAATGTGCAAGTAGAGATACTGGGGTGCAAAGGAGCAAAACAATAAATGACAATATGGGGATGAGGTAGTTGGGTGGGCTATTTACAGATGGGCTGGGTACAGGTGCAATGATCGGTAAGCTGCTCTGACAGCTGATGCTTAAAGTTAGTGAGGGAGATATAAGACTCCAGCTTCAGTGATTTTTGCAATTCGTTCCAGTCATTGGCAGCAGAGAACTGAAAGGAAAGGCGGCCAATGGAGGATTTGGCTTTGGGGGTGACCAGGGAAATATACCTGCTGGAGTGCGTGCTACGGGTGGGTGCTGCTATGGTGACCATTGAGCTYAGATAAGGCGGGGCTTTACCTAGCGAAGACTTATAGATGACCTGGAGCCAGTGGGTTTGGCGATGAATATGTAGCGAGGGCCAACCAACGAGAGCATACAGGTCGCAGTGGAAAACGGATGGCACTGTGATAGACTGCATCCAAATTGCTGAGTAGAGTGTTGGAGGCTATTTTGTAAATGACATCGCCGAAGTCAAGGATCGGTAGGATAGTCAGTTTTACAAGGGTATGTTTAGCAGCATGAGTGAAGGATTCTTTGTTGCGAAATAGGAAGCCAATTCTAGATTTAATTTTGGATTGGAGATGCTTAATGTGAGTCTGTAAGGAGAGTTTACAGTCTAACCAGACACCTAGGTATTTCCACATGTTCTAAGTCAGAACCATCCAGAGTAGTGATGCTGGACGGGCGGGCGGGTGCGGGCAGCGATCGGTTGAAGAGCATGCATTTAGTTTTACTTGCATTTAAGAGTGTAACGGATGTGAAATGGCTAGCTAGTTAGCGGGTACGCGCTAATAGTGTTTCAATCGGTTACGTCACTTGCTCTGAGACTTGAAGTAGGGTTTCCCCTTGCTCTGCAAGGGCCGCGGCTTTTGTGGAGCGATGGGTAACGATGCTTCGTGGGTGACTGTTGTTGATGTGTGCAGAGGGTTCCTGGTTCGCGCCCGAGGTCGGGGCGAGGGGACGTACTAAAGTTATACTGTTACAATGATGCTGTTGACCCGGATCACTGGTTGCTGTGGAAAAGGAGTAGGTCGAAAGGGGGGTGAGTGTAACGGATGTGAAATGGCTAGCTAGTTAGCGGGTACGCGCTAATAGCGTTTCAATCGGTTACGTCACTTGCTCTGAGACTTGAAGTAGGGTGTCCCCTTGCTCTGCAAGGGCCGCGGCTTTTGTGGAGCGATGGGTAATGATGCTTCGTGGGTGACTGTTGTTGATGTGTGCAGAGGGTTCCTGGTTCGCGCCCGAGGTCGGGGCGAGGGGACGTACTAAAGTTATACTGTTACAAGAGCAGTTGGAGGCCATGGAAGGAGTGTTGTATGGCATTGAAGCTCGTCTGAGGTTTGTTAACACAGTGTCCAAAGAAGGGCCAGAAGTATACCAAATGGTGTCGTCTGCGTAGAGGTGGATCAGAGAATCACCAGCAGCAACAGCGACATCATTGATGTATACAGAGAAAAGTGTCGGCCCGAGAATTGAACCCTGTGGCACCCCATAGAGACAAACAGAGGTCCGGACACAGGCCCTCTGATTTGACACACTGAACTCTATCTATAAGTAGTTGGTGAACCAGGCGAGGCAGTCATTTGAGAAACCAAGGCTGTTGAGTCTGCCGATAAGAATGCGGTGATTGACAGAGTCGAAAGCCTTGGCCAGGTCGATGAAGACGGCTGCACAGTATTGTCTTTTATCGATGGTGGTTATGATATCGTTTAGGACCTTGAGCGTGGCTGAGGTGCACCCATGACCCGCTCAGAAACCAGATTGCATAATGGGGAATGTACGGTGGGATTCAAAATGGTCGGTGATCTGTTTGGTAACATGGCTTTCGAAGACTTTAGAAAGGCAGGGTAGGATGGATATAGGTCTGTAACAGTTTGTGTCTCGAGTGTCTCCCCCTTTGAAGAGGGGGATGACCGCGGCAGCTTTCCTATGTTTAGCGATCTCAGACGATAAGAAAGAGAGGTTGAACAGGCTAGTAATAGGGGTTGCAACAATTGTGGCGGATAATTTTAGAAAGAGAGGGTCCAGATTGTCTAGCTCAGCTGATTTGTAGGGGTCCAGATTTCACAGCTCTTTCAGAACATCACCTATCTGGATTTGGGTGAAGGAGAAATAGGGGAGGCTTGGGCAAGTTGTTGTGGGGGGTGCAGGGCTGTTGACCGGGGTAGGGGTAGCCAGGTGGAAAGCATATCCAGCCGTAGAAAAATGCATTTTGAAATTCTCGATTATCATAGATTTATCGGTGGTGACAGTGTTTCCTAGCCTCAGTGCAGTGGGCAGCTGGGAGGAGGTGCTCTTATTCTCCATGGATTTTACAGTGTCCCAGAACTTTTTGGAGTTTGTGCTCCAGGATGCACATTTCTGTTTGAAAAAGCTAGCCTTTGCTTTCCTAACAGTCTGTGTTTATTGGTTCCTAACTTCTCTGAAACGTTGCATATCGCGGGGGCTATTCGATGCTAATGCAGAATGCCACAGGATGTTTTTGTGCTGGTCAATGGCAGTCAAGTCTGGAGTGAACCAAGGGCTATATCTGTTCTTAGTTCTACATTTTTTGAATGTGGCATGCTTATTTAAGATGGTGAGGAAAGCACTTTTAAAGAATAACCAGGCATCCTCTACTGATGGAATGAGGTCAATATCCTTCCAGGATACCCGGGCCAGGTCAATTAGAAAGGCCTGCTCGCTGGAGTGTTTTATGGAGCATTTGACAGTGATGAGGGGTGGCCGTTTGACCGTGGACCCATTACGGACGCAGGCAATGAGGCAGTGATCGCTGAGATCCTGTTTGAAGACAGCAGAGGTGTATTTAAAGGGCAGGTTGGTCAGGATGATATCTATGAGGGTGCCTGTGTTTACGTATTTAGGGTTGTACTTAGTAGGTTCCTTGATAATTTGTGTGAGATTGAGGGCATCTATCTTAGATTGTAGGATGGTCGGGGTGTTAAGCATATCCCAGTTTAGGTCACCTAAGAGTACAAACTCTGAAGATAAATGGGGGGCAATTAATTCACATATGGTGTTTGCAACTCCACCCCCTTTGGCAGTTCTATCTTGGCGGAAAATGTTGTAGTTGGGGATGGAAATTTCAGAATTTTTATTAGCCTTCCTAAGCCAGGATTCAGACATGGCTAGGACATCAGGGTTGGCGGAGTGTGCTAAAGCAGTGGGGGGAAAAAACTTAGGGAGGAGGCTTCTGATGTTAACATGCATAAAATCAAGTCTTTTACGGTTACAGAAGTCAACAAATGATAGCGCCTGGGGAATAGGAGTGGAACTGGGAGCTACTGGGCCTGGGTTAACCTCTACATCACCAGAGGAACAGAGGAGGAGTAGGATAAGGGTACGGCTAAAGGCTATAAGCACTGATCATCCAGTGTGCTGGGGACAGAGAATAAAACGAGCAGATCTATGGGCGTGGTAGGATAGATTCAGGGCGTAATGTACAGACAATGGTATAGTAGGATGTGAGTAAAGTGGAGGTCAACCTAGGCGTTGAGTGACGATGAGAGAGGTTTCGTCTCTCGAGGCACCAGTTAAACCAGGTGAGGTCTCCGCATGTGTGTGGGGTAGGACAAAAGAGCTATCTAAGGCATTTTGAGTGGGACTGAGGCCTCTGCAGTGAAATAAAACAATAAGAACTAACCAAGACAGCATTAGACAAGGTATATTTACATTAGAGAGAGGCATAAAGCAAACACAGGTGTTGATCAGGAGTGCTAAGACAACAACGGGTAAATGGCGATAAATGGGCAGAGCGGGTCAGTTAAGTACATACAGGACCTGAGTTCGAGGCTGGGGCCGACAGGTCAACAAAATGAGGTACCGTGTTATTGAAACAGTCCAGGGGGCATCAGCTGTGTAGCCGAGTGATCATGGGGTCAAAAGAGCAGCAATATGTGAGTCAGGGTGCCATTCGGTAGTCACTACTACGCTAGGCGAGCAGCGGACACAGCGTTCAGAAAAGCTAGCGGGCCGGGGCTAGTAGATGGTTCTTCGGCGACACTGTAGCAGAATAACCTGATGAGACCACATCGGGCGATCACGTCGGCAGACCAGTCGTGCTGGATCGGCGGGGCTCCGTGTTGACAATAATGGGTCCAGGCCAATTGGCAAAGGAGGTATTGAAGCCCTAGACTTAGCTGGTATATGGGCCTAGCTCAAGGCTAGCTGGTGCTTGCTTAGAGACAGAGGCGTTATCTAACAGTAGCCACTCGTTGCAGTTAGCTAGCTGCAATGATCTGGTGTAATGATCCAGAGCAGCAGGAATCCGGTGATGTGGTAGAGAGAAGCAGTCCAATATGCTCTGGGTTGATATCACGCTGTGCAGACAGGCAGGTGTTGTTCGAGCTAAGGCTGGCTGGCTGGTGACCGGGAAAAATGTGAAGAACGCTAGCCGTGGCTAACAAAGACTAGTAGCTAGTTAGCTGGCTAGCTCCTGATGGAAGTTCGAGTTATAAGAAATAAAAATAGCAGTTCCGTGCCACATTGGGTGAGGCGGGTTGCAGGAAAGTATATTTAGTTCGTAGATATAAAGTGAGATGAAGATATATACGAAAAAGACTGGCTATTTACACAGGATAAGACAAAGACAAACACACACTTCCTACTGCTACGCCATTTTGGGTATAGTAGTATGTCTTCTCAAGCTCTGTCAGGTTGGATGGGGAGCGTTGCTGCACAGTTATTTTCTTTCCTTAGATGTTCGATCGGGTTCAAGTCCAGGCTCTGGCTGGGCCACCCAAGGACATTCAGAGGCTTGTCACGAAGCCACTCCTGCATTGTCTTGGCTGTGTGCTTAGGGTCATTGTCCTATTGGAAGGTGAACCTTCGCCACAGTCTGAGGTCCTGAGCGCTCTGGAGCAGGTTTTCATCAAGGATCTCTCTGTACTTTGCTCCGTTGATCGTTCCCTCGATCCTGACTAGTCTCCCAGTCGCTGCCGCTGAAAAACATCCCCACAGCATGATGCTGCCACCGTAGGGATGGTGCCAGGTTTCCTTCAGACGTGACGCTTGGCATTCAGGCCAAACTCTAAGCGGGCTGTCGTGCATTTTTACTGAGGAGTGGGTTCCATCTGGCGACTACTAAAAAGTCCTGATTGGTGTAGTCCTGCAGAGATGGTTGTCCTTCTGAAAGGTTCTCCCATCTCCACAGAGGAACTCTAGAGCTTTATCAGAGTGACCATCGGGTTCTTGGTCACCTCCCTGACCTAGGCTCTTCTCCCCCGATTGCTCAGTTTGGCCGGGCGGCCAGTTCTAGGAAGAGTCTTGGTGGTTCCAAACTTCTTCCATTTAATGATAGAGGCCACTGTGTTCTTGGGGACCTTCAATGCTGCAGATATTTTTTATACCCTTCCCCAGATCTGTGCCTCGACACAATCCTATCTCGGAGCTCTACGGACAATTCCTTCAACCTTAGGGCTTGGATTTTGCTCTGACATGCACTGTCAACTGTGGGAACTTATAGAGACAGGTGTATGCCTTTCCAAATCATGTCCAATCAATTGAATTTACCACAGAGGAACTCCAATCAAGTTGTAGAAACATCTCAAGGATGATCAATGGAAACAGGATGCACCTGAGCTCAATTTCAAATCTCATAGCAAAGGGTCTGAATACTTATGTAAATAAGCTATTTCTGTTTTCAAAAATGTCTAAAAACCTGTTTTCGCTTTGTCATTATGGGGTATTGTGTGTAGATTGATGTGGAAAATGTTTTATTTAATCAATTTTAGAATAAGGCTGTAACGTAACAAAATGTGGAAAAAGGGAAGGGGTATGAATACTTTCCAAATACGCTGTATATCTTTCATGACTGCTCAGAGAGGGATACAATTTGTCCCAGGAGTCGAGGATCATAGGGAGTCAACCTTTCTCTCAACTGTTGTGGTTTAATTGGTTTCGCCACCGGTCAGTGTCACACAGAGCAGAGTCATTGTATCTGTTGAGCTGATTGACTGTGTGAGAATGGGAGAGTTTTTTCATCTCCATCACCTAAAAGACACCTTCTGCCTGTAACTAATATAATGAACAACTCCATCTAGCCTGCTGTGTTAGAACTTTTTGTGCTGCAGATGGGTTTCATTTGGAATCTTGCCACGAGTTCTATTCCTTTCATCATAGATTGGATTCAAAGATAATGTCAAACAATGGGAAGATAAGCCAGGCTACAAGCAGAATCTTGTTCGATAAATTGCTCCAGTGCTCAGGTTGAATTTGACCCATAGTTTGTCCCAATAAACCACATTTGATTTGTCTTTCTGAAGATCAGTTTCTGTTTACTCCCCATCCCAACTCAGTGGATTTTGAGAGGAGGGAAATGTGATTCCCCCACAGTGCACCAGTTTTGGTTGATGAGAAGGGTGCCTTTGTCTCGTGTGTAATCTTTCCATCACCCACACAAACACGGCTCAAACCTGCAGATCRCATTGTGGTTCAAAGAACATGACAYTGAAATGTAACCGCTTTGTCTCACTAACTCATGCATGCATCYGGYGCTTACTTGAAAAATCCATGTCCRTTATCTTAAGCATATTCAAACCTAGAATTTCGGTGTTGTGTTGATATCACAATTCTTGGCACCCTCATTCACARGGGTTAGTAGAGCTGTGCTGGAGCGAAGGGGCTGGGTTAAGCTTTCAACACATTTACCATCTTGGAACAAACCAGAAACAGCAACCTGCGTCAACATGTATTTAATGTGAATGGCACAGTCAGCACATATATTTGTTAAGAAAATACTGTTGTCATGTTTAGGCCTGTGGTCCAACTTCTCACGAGGCTAYAGGATAACTGATCACTGTGRTATGTTAGCACACAAACTCAAGAACTGCACATTATTGTCATGATTTTACGTGACACTTGAAATCGAATTATCCAGAGCCCATGTTGAAACTTGAAGCTGTGGCTTGCCACTGCTTTATTTCGTATCCTGAATGATGCCTATATAATGTCTGTCTTTCTGGTAACTTTAAAGTATTTAAAAAACTATTATTGAGTCTGCCTTTTTGTCAGTATCCATGGGAATAGACCCTAACAGAGGAAAACAGTTACTGGCAACGTTAACAGTCCCAAACTGCCACCTCCCTCATACATTCTATTCTGTCTCTGCCCTAGCTCTGTCAGGTTGGTTTTGGTTTAATGCATCATTGTGGTTAAGTTTTGACCTCAGCTCCTGTGGCATTTGGCATTGACTGCAGCCCAGTGGGGTTCAGCGTAGTGAGTGTTTTCATAACATACCCATGAGAGTACATGATGCCACTGCACACATTACTCTAAAACACTCCCGGTTATCCAAGAGGGAAGAGGGATGAATGTACGCAAGAGGGACACAGAATACATGGTTATTGAATGCACACTTTCAGTTGTATATTCAATGTGCTGTACCACCTTCCCATGTAATAAAAAGCATTATAACAGAACAATGTGCTTCATCAGCCCAACCTCTGTGTACAATAGAGATTGAATTCAACAACCCTTTTTATAATGTGTCTTTCTGAAGATCTTTAATCTATTTTATCAGTGTTTGTACTTGTCTTGTGCCAATGTGTAATTGTGTTTTTCTGTAAACTCTCTGAGATAGGAGGGGCAGGCCTCTTGGGAAGAGACATGGTTTACACGGTTGGGATCCCATGGATGAAGGCCAACTCAATGTTACCTGCTGTTTCTCCTGGGTGAGTTTGGGAAAGGCAAGCCTTAAGGGGTGGGGTGTAAGTCATTTACGGTAAGAGTTCAAACTGTGTGTGTGTGTGTGTGTGCGCGCACACACTGATTGGCTGGAGTGTGTGTACAACAGTATGTGTTACAACAGATGCCCATGCAGCTGTGTGAACATCTGCAGGGAAAGAGGAGGATAACGTGATCATTATTTCKTTTCTGCATATATTGTTTTTCAGTATTGAAAATTACTCCTGCACATGATAACATCTGCTTGTTTTATTGTGTTGACATTTTCAAGAGCTTTATTACAAGGAGTGTAATTATCTATGATGAACTAAGCAACGGGGCTTTTACTCACTGCACCATATGGAGAGACTGTGTGATGTTCTCCATGTTAGCATTCACTTCAAAAGTTAGCTATAGTTCAAACTATTACAATATCTGTTTTCTTCTTTACAATGGTTATGAGAAAAACGTTAACTAGGATTAGTCTAATAGTCATTGACCTATATACAGTGATAATAACACGGTTGGATATAACCTCTAGCCTACTAACCAGTAGGTAGACATGCATAACTCTATTCCTCAGTTTTTCCATTCTCAGTGTTATGCAATATTACCTCCAGGGGAAGAAATCCCTGGAAAATGGGGAATGTGGGACTTTTCCAAAAGCACCCCAGACAAAGCAGGCTCTCACAATAAGACACTGATCTGAGTCTTCAGCCCTCCACACCACCTCTTCACAACCATCCCATTGTCCCTCTCCACCTCCTCACAACCCTGCTATTGTCAGTCTCGGCTCACAACAGCCTCAGCCACTGTCCCGGGCTCTGATTGGCTGGAAGCTCCCGCTCTCTGACTCACCCTGGCTGGAGGAGTCTGTGCCAATCAGAGGTCAAATCCCCGATACCAACAAGTCTTCAAAGTCTTTTCACTGTCCTTCATACTCTGCAGAACACCCAGTCAGCAAAAGAGAGTGGTGAGGGAAAGAGGGGAGAGAGAGGGAAGAGAGAGGGAAAGAATGACATGCTTGGTTGGATGGGGGTTGTGAATGCCCTCTCGGCTGACTCTTGACTGAGTGGGTGATTCTCCCATTAGGACACAATGGTGCCTCTCATGCTGTTGTTGTCTTCTGTGGTCAGTGTTGTGAGGCTATAAATAGAACCATCCATCATCATTATCATCATCAACAACATCACATGATGGTTACAATGGTGTTTTTCTCAAGTTCAAACTGTTGATCCAAACAGCTTAAACTCATGTCGATCGATTGGCATCTATTGATGTCATGGTTGGCCAATGGACGGCACAGAGAGAATCCCGGTTTCATCTGCTCACCCCCAGTTCATCGTGCTTACTAACTGATGGGTGGTTCCATGATTCTGTAATTCTCAGGTTCAGCTACTGCAAAGTCAAGTCTTGTTTAAGTCAGGAAAGGACAAGACAGGCTTTACCCCTGGAGACRAGCAGCCTCTGCAGCCCATTCTAGGCCTGTCACAACCTTTTGCTCACATCCTTTTGATAAAAAGGGAAAAGCCTGTTGGGCAGAAACGCGGCCCCATGCTTTAGCACTGGCTAAAGCAGCTAATGGGGCAAAGCTAAATCTAGCCAGCCTTTCTCCTTTGCATAGTACCACACTCGCCAAGCTCTCTCAACCTAAAGGAGCCTGTAGGAGAAGTGAGTCAGGTAGRTGGCCAGGGTATCGGGGGCATGCCCCAGGGTAACCGTCCCTCTGCTCGGCCAACCAGGACGGAGAGGTCCTGTTAGTCAGCTATAGGTGGGGGTCAGTGATGTCAGCGCCAGAGGTCAACACATTCTCTTTACCTCATGGCTCTGTCCCCCTCCTCCTCTGCTCTATCATGTAGCGCTCTCTCCGTTCATTATTCTGTTAGTGCAGTGGTGTATAATCATTATAATGAAGGCTGAATGTGCTCTTAATGAGCTTGGCCTATACAGAACTACAAGTTAAAAGGCAAAGAGCCTGTAGCGCAAGAGAACATTTATTGTAACACGGGAATGCGGGGGTGAGCGAGCATGGCATGATAAAACAATTGTCTCCTGATTGTTCTGTGTGTGCATGCATGTGAGAGAGATAGAGGTGTGTGTGTGAGTGAGAGAGCGAGAGAGAGAGAGAGAGAGCCAAGATTTTGTTCCCATGACTTAGAAAAGACAAATCAAAGATAAGAGGATTTTTCTCTTCCCTCCAAATCCAATCGCATGTTTGATCTCTGTCTTATTCTTCTGCTGACTCTTTCTGGGTTCTTTGTTATTTCCTTTGAGTTGGTCCGCTTAGTTACGGTTTGGCCCGGCACCAATGTTATATGTTTGTTTTTGCTAGTTCTCTATATTCCACATGGCTGAAATGAGCCTTTGTTTTTTATTAAAAGTGAATGCCACAAGATTATTTCCATGTCAGGTCATACGGTGCTCATAAAGTGGGGTTTTATAATAACATAATTTATACAGCACTCTGGGAGTTATTTCTCCCTTAGGAGGTTCTGCCGACCCAGGCACTTTTCAAAGCAGCAGCCTACTGATTTACGGCTTTCATTACAAACCAGATCTCATAAATAAAAAAAACTCAAAGAGCCCCTTAGACAAATCAAAAATGTATGTGTGACCTGACGATCACTCTGTGGCACGCTGTGGAGAGGCTTCGTTCTCAGTCAGCAGTTGTTGATGTTTAGTGGAGTCACATCCACTCCCAGAGTCTGGTCTGTTTCCTGATATCTCACCTTGGCCGTCTGAACTGGCTGAGCTGCTGTGGAAAGTTGGCAGTGTTAACTCATCATCATAGCATTGACCTGCTGGCCAGGGAATCCCTTCATGGGTGATAGAGATTTTGAGGTCATGACCTTCAAACGGAAGACGTCATTGGCTGGGGAGAGGGAGCAATAAAGAGTGAGAGGGGATGACGGTGCAGTGAGTAAGTTACAACTCACACACCCATTGTAACCGGAAACGCAAAACAAATGTAAACACATCATACATCTAAAGACTGGCATATTACTCAGTTTATTATTCCACAAACATAATGTGCAATGAAATGTCTCACAAAATATCATAGTTTAGAAACAGTAGGCCTATACATGGAACCACAGTGCCAGCGGTTTCTGGGGGCAAAAGCAGTCATATATTTTTTGCCAACACACAAAACCAAAAAGATCTGACTTTGGCCACGTCTGCAACTCCTGTAAAGCCCAAGGGAGACGTGTGTGATTTTGTAACCGAGTGTCATTCCCAAGGCCTTGAATTGAGCATGTCTTAAACGGGCCCAGACATGGTTGTCCTCAAGTAAAGTAGTACATGTAAAAACGATCCATTCCCCTCCCACACCCACATATACCCATACGTTGCTTCGCAAGCACAAACACACATAAAAACTAAAGCTCAGAATTATTGCTCTCATCTCCACTCTGTGCCATCACAATGTTCCAAAAAAAAAAAAATCACGTCAGACGATAGTTCCTGGCAGAGCCTTTGGTTCAGTGAGGTGATGTTGTGAAGGTTACCCTCCAAGGTTGGTGTTTACAGRGGTGGAGGTTCTGTAGGGTGGAGACGGGCTGGGACTACCACATGCAGCTCAATTAGCAGTCTGCGGTCTGTATGTGGCACGGTAATTACCTCACATTTTACCTTAAGTAGTGCATTTAGGAAGCTCCGCTCCAAATATAGACTCTCTCTGGCAATTTCATGGTCTCGTTTTGGCACAAATCACAATTGAAGTGTTTGTGCGTTGTTTACTTGTGGCAAATATTTTGGTTTTGGACATTTGAAGGCCAGTCAGTACAAATCCTTTACATACAGTATATACTGTATGCACTATATATAGGCCACAGTAATGCATAACATATATAATGTACAATCACATTTGGCAGGTAACTGCCAAAATAAAGGAAAATACTTGAGTAAATGAGGGATACAAAGTATATTGTAATCAGGTGCTTCCACACAGGTGTGGTTCCTAAGTTAATTAAGCAATTAACGTCTCATGCTTAACGTCCCATGCTCATGTATAAAACTTCCTACTTACCCATTATTTTGGTTACCATGGCTAGAAGAAGAAATCTCAGTGACTTTAAAAGAGGGGTCTCAAAGGTGCATGTGGGGTTTAAAGTGTGTCTGTGTGCGCTTGTATTACTATCCTCGTGGGTACCTGAAATCAGGACAATTCTCCCTCGTGGAGACATTTCCCAGGTCCCCACAGGACAAAGATTTTAGGCATAGGGTTCAGTTTAGGGTTACAATTAGGGTTAGGAGGTAGGGTTAGGGTTGAAGGTTTTGGGATAGGAGTTTGAATGAAAATACATTCTAGGTCTCCACAAGGATAGTAATACCAAACGTGTGTGTGTGTGTCTTATTCACCAGATCTCAACCCAATTGAACACTTATAGGAGATTCTGAGAAGGCTTTTTTCCAGCAAATTATGGAATTTCTCATTGAAGAATGGCGTTGCATCCCTCCAGACACTTGTAGAATCTATGCCAAGGCACATTGAAGCTTTTCTGGTGGCTTGTGGTGGCCCAACGTCCTATTAAGACACTTATTGGTGTTTCCTTTATTTTGGCAGTTACCTGTAGCCTTCTTCCTCTCCCAACTGCCCTCATAAATGTGATAAACTAACTCCTAAAAGTTTAAGTAGACCAGAGCAGACCGTGACATACAAACAACTATCACCACAGGAAAAACTCCCACCACAGGAAAAACMACCACCATAGAAAAACTCCCACCACAGGAAAAACTACCACACAGGAAAAGCTTGTTAAGGTCTCTGTGACATCAAAAGCCTCCTCAACTTGTTCTCCCTGAAGAAGAGAGAGAACTTCCACTCATCCCTCATTCTGAAAGTTAAGTTAGTCATCTTCTCAGTGCCTGTCAAACAGCTCGCCTCTTCGTCACTCCACATCAGAYTGATGGACTAGGCCAAGTCGGGTGTCTTCATGTGTTATCATGTGTATACTTAATGAAGGKACTTKATCATTAATGTGTTGRYAGTTTACAAGAATTAGGTTGTTTATGTGTCATCATGGGTAGTGAGCTGTCATTGGCAATTAATCATTCATTTATTTGTTGTATGTCCCTCTCTACTGTATTCTGCGTAAAGAGGTTTCCAAACATCTGAGGAACATATAGAAAATAACATGCTAATTCATCAAAGCATTATTATTTTTTACCTCTGGATGTATTTGATGTATCTAAGGTTGTCATTATATTCAACCCAAATAAGATGTACATCTGATTTGAATGATCAAAAATAGTTGACACTAAAAGCAAAACAGTTTTCTTTCAGTAATGTACAACACTGCCAGCTCACATTTTCCCTACAAGATGTACTGGTACAGTAATGCTGTCTCTCTAGCTCTAGCTGTGCTGTCGTTTTTATCCTCAGTTTTAATGGGGCTCTGGTGGATCTTTCAGTGTAAGGCGAGCGGACAGAAATAGCTAAACAATGCCTGGCGGCTAGAGGCTCACATCTATAATGACCCTTATGTTGTTTGAAGAGGCCCCTCTAAAAGGCTGAGCAGGTGGGAGTGTAGGTGGTCTCCAAACTCCCTCAGCATCCTCCTGCATACGCACACACAGCTGCCCCACMACACACACACACCCCTGATACATGTTCTTTGTTTTCTCTCTCTAAAAGACACACAATACTGATTGGTTCTCTCTCTCTCTCTCTCTCTCTCTCTCTCTCTCTCTCTCTCACGCAAGCACAAGCACAAAAATACAACTCTAAACCATCTCAGATTCCTTCTCTAAGATGTCTTCCTCCTCTCACTCTCTCTCTGCTGAAAGTGAATGTTGACCCCATATTTAAAGGTAACTGAAATTATATTCCTGCTGTTCTCATATGGAAATAAATCAACCACTATCGTTCTCACATCCTTTTACCCAATAGCATTTGATGAGCTCTATTTTTGGGTCTCTCTATGGAACAGTGTATCATGTTTGTACTGTTTGTACTGTGTTTGTACTCTTCTGATTCCGGTTGGAGAAAATAGCCTACTTCAGGGACTGATGATAATAATTACAACTCTTACTTGCGTCACACATCCAGAGTTCTGCTTTCTGTAGAACCGGATGCATGGACTCRACATTTAATCCCTTTGAAGATCGATAACTTTTCTTTATATACTGAACAAAAATATAGACGCAACATGTTTCATGAGCTGAGAGAAAAGACCCAAGAAATGTTCCATACACACAAAAAGCTTATTTTTCATAATTGTTTTGCAGAAATTGGTTTACATCCCTGTTAGTGAGCATTTCTCCTTTGCCAAGATAATGCATCCAACTGACAGGTGTGGCATATCAAGAAGCTGATTAAACAGCATTATCATTACACAGGTGCACCTTGTGCTGAGGACAATAAAAGACAACTCTAAAATGTGCAGCTTTGTCACACAACACAATGCCACAGATGTCTCAAGTTGTGAGGGAGCATGCAATTGTCATGCTTACTGCAGGAAAGTCCACCAAAACTGTTGCCAGAGAATTTAATGTTAATCTGCCTCCAATGCCTTTTTAAAGAATTTGGCAGTACGTTTAACCGACCTCACAACCGCAGACCAGGTGTAACCACGCCACATCCACATCTGGCTTCTTCACCTGTGGGAATAATCTGAGACCAGCCACCCGGACATTTGATGTAACTGAGGAGTATTTCCGTCTGTAATAAAGTCCCTCTGTGTCGAAAAACTCATTCTGATTGGCTGTGCCTGGCTCCCCAATGAGTGGGCCTGTGCCCTCCCAGGCCCACCCATGGCTGTGCACCTGCCCAGTCATATGAAATCCATAGATTAGGCCCTAATTAATGTGTTTCAATTCACAGATTTCCTTATATGAACTGTGACTCAGTCAAATTGTTGAAATTGTTGCATGTTACGTTTATATTTCTTTCAGTACAGTAATACTGATATCCTTTTTTTTCTTCTATTGTGTTATTGACTGTAGGTTTGTTTATGTGTAACTCTGTGTTGTAGTTTTTGTCACACTGCTTTGCTTTATCTTGGCCAGTTCGCAGTTGTAAATGAGAACTTGTTCTCAACTGGCKTWCCTGGTTAAATAAAGGTGAAATAAAATAAATAAATAACAATACCAGAAGTAGCACTGAATTATTTGCTAATAAATATTGTACTGTAGGCCTATTAATAAAAACGCAATCAAAGCAGCACTAGTTTAATTGAATCCTTGTACTTTCCCACTGTAATAATGACTAATAGTGAGAGTTGTACTCTCATCACATCGTCTTTGTGATGCACCAGTCCATTGACTGTCTATTAAATGGTGGTGTGGTTATGATATGATTGTCAGTGAGAACCTCAATAACACCAACTGACATACAACTACGCCCCGAAACAGAGACGGGAGGATAGCGAAAGTTTCAGACAAGGAGACCACATTCTGCTTAATTCCAACCAGCATTTAAACGGTTAAATTTATTTTCTTCCACCACCACC
>NC_036860.1:1061266-1076372 GCF_002910315.2 Salvelinus sp. IW2-2015
ACATCAAGCTTCAAAAAGTATGGCTTTATTATCAATCTCCTAGTGTTTTGAAACATAACGTAAAGGGAACCAGTGGAGGCAATTAGATAAATTGCCTTTGCTCTTAGCTCTGAGGCCTCATTATGCATGGCTGGCTTGATTGACCTTCTTCACAGTAATCAGGCAAAGAGAGCAGCCGTGTTCACAGGTCAGTAGAACTCACATTAACAGTATTTACAGAGGTCAGGGATCACAGCCCTCATTAACTGGCTTCATCAGATGGCCCCAATAAAAAAACAGCAGCTAATGCCCACTATGGTAATGAAATATGTGACCCAGGGTAGCTTAAGGAATAACAGACTACAGTTTAAAACCCTAAAGGGAGATAGTGGACATGTTACATCACAGGTTGGAGGGGTTAATGCTATACCCCAGGCCTTTTCCTCGCCCATGGCCTATCTATGGTCATTAATGATCAATGTCCACTCCCTCCCCTGTGGAAAGCCAGACAGACAAACAGGAAGCAGCTGTTGCCAGGGCAACACCCCGAGGGTCTGTAGAGTGGCGTGGGAGAGATGTTAGGTAAGGAAGGAGGGAAAAAAGACTGATAAAAATGGAGGGAGGAAAAAAGACCACAGTGGTGGTGGAATCTAATTCGATTTTGACAGGGATATAGAGGGATATTTCCCCCATGCGCAGCTGTGTGTGTGTGTATGTGTGTGTGTGTGTGTGTGTGTTCATACCCATGTGCGCATGTACCTGCGTGCATCTGTGCCTGAGAATAGCTTGACTGACGCAAGCCATTACAGACCGGCTTTAGAGACCTGGCAACCATGCTCTCTCTCCTCCTGCTCCTCCTCTTACACCCCCCAGTCCTCCTCTCACTCTCTCCCACCATCCCTTTCACTTCTCTAGCTCTCTTGGCATGAAATGGTTGCATATGGAACATCATATAATCAGATTCTGTCACTGAGAATAGCAGTCTTAAATACTGGGCTTTATCAAAAGTGTTATCTATGTACATTTACAGATTGGACTGCATAATATATGTATATGTGTATATGTATGTACACTGAGCAAAATCGTAAACACAACATGTAAAGTGTTGGTCCTATGTTTCAAGGGCTGAAATTAAAGATCCCAGAAATGTTCCATACACAAAAAAGGATTTCTGTCAAATGTTATTTTCAAATTTGTTTACATCCCTGTTAGTGACCATCTCTCCTTTGCCAAGACAATCCATCCAACTGACAGGTGTGGCATATCAAGAAGCTGATTAAACTGCATTATCATTACACAGGTGCACCTTGTGCCGGGAACAATAAAAGGCCAGTCTAAAATGTGCAGCTTTGTCACACAACACAATGCCACAGATGTCTCAAGTTGTGAGGGAGCGTGCAATTGTCATGCTGACTACAGGAATGTTCACTAAAGCTGCTGCCAGAGAATTTAATGTTAAATACTATACCATAAGCCGCCTCCAACGTCGTTTTTGAGAATTTGGCAGTACATCCAACCGGCTCACAATCGCAGACCACTTGTAACCATGCCAGCCCAGGACCTCCACATCTGGCTTCTTCACCTGCGGGACTGTCTGAGACCAGTCACCTGGACAGCTGATGAAACTGCGGGTTTGCACAACTGAAGAATGTCTGCACAAACCGTCAGAAACCATCTCAGGGATGCTCATCTGCGTACTCATCGTCCTCATCAGGGTCTTGACCTGACTGCAGTTTGGTGTTGTAACCAACCTCCGTGGGCAAAGGCTCACCTTCGGTGGCCACTGGCACGCTGGAGAAGTGTACTCTTTAGGGATGAATCCCGGTTTCAACTGTACCGGGCAGATGGCAGCAGGTAGCCTAGTGGTTAGAGCGTTGAACTAGTAACCGAAAGGTTGCAAGATTGAATCACCGAGCTGACAAGGTTAAAATCTGTCGTTCTGCCCCTGAACAAGGCAGTTAACCCACTGTTTCTAGGCCGTCATTGAAAATAAGAATTTGTTCTTAACTGACTTGCCTAGTTAAATAAAGGTAAAATAAAAATGGCGTCGTGTCCCAGTTCAAATCAAATGTTATTTGTCACATACACATGGTTAGCAGATGTTAATGCGAGTGTAGCGAAATGCTTGTGCTTCTAGTTCCGACAATGCAGTAATAACCAACGAGTCATTAACCTAACAATTCACAACTACTACTTATACACCACAAGTGTAAAGGATAAAGAATATGTACATAAAGATATATGAATGAGTGATGGTACAGAACGGCATAGGCAAGATGCAGTAGTGGTATCGAGTACAGTATATATTTATGAGATGAGTAATGTAGGGTATGTAAACATAAAAGTGGCATAGTGTCACGATCGTCGTAACTTTGAAGAGAGGAGGACCAAGGCGCAGCGTGATATAAATATTTCTTCTATTTATTATAACGTAACGAAGAAATACTTAAAAGACTTCAAAAAACAAAAACGACCGTGAGCTGTACTACGACAAGTGGCAGCACAGGCACTCACGTAATGACATAGACAATCACCCACGACATACCAATGAATATGGCTGCCTAAATATGGTGTCCCAATCAGAGACAATGAAAAACAGCTGCTCTAATTGAAGAACCAATCTAGGCGCCATAGAATACAAACACCTAGACTAGACAAAACCCATAAACATCAAACCCCTAGACATGAAAAAACACTACATCCCCATGTCACACCCTGAATACTAAAATAATAAGAAAACAAAGATAACTAAGGCCAGGGGTGACACATAGTTTAAAGTGGCTAGTGATACATGTATACATAAAGATGGAAAAATGCAGTAGATGATATAGAGTACAGTATATTAATATACATTATTATTAAGTGGATTGTTAAAGTGCTAGTGATACATTTTTGATCAATTTCCATCAATTTCCATTATTAAAGTGAGCTGGAGTTGAGTCAGTATGTTGGCAGCAGCCACTCAATGTTAGTGGTGGCTGTTTAACAGTCTGATGGCTTGAGATAGAAGCTGTTTTTCAGTCTTCGGTCCTGCTTTGATGCACCTGTACTGACTCGCTTCTGGATGATAGCGGGTGAACAGGCAGTGGCTCGGGTGGTTGTTGTCCTTGATGATTTTTATGGCTTCCTGTGACATCGGGTGGTGTAGGTGTCCTGGAGGAGGTAGTTTGCCCCCAGTAGATGCGTTGTGCAGACCTCACTACCCTCTGGAGAGCTTACGGTTGTGGGCGGAGCGAGTTGCCGTACCAGGTGTGATACAGCCCGACAGGATGTCTCGATTGTGCATCTGTAGAAGTTTGTGAGTGCTTTTGGTGAAAAGTCAAATTTCTTTTCAGCCTCCTGAGGTTGAAGAGGCGCTGCTGCGCCTTCTTCACAACGCTGTCTGTGTGGGTGGACCAATTCAGTTTGTCCGTGATGTGTACGCCGAGGAACTTAAAACTTACTACCCTCTCCACTACTGTCCCGTCGATGTGGATAGGGGGGTGCTCCCTCTGCTGTTTCCTGAAGTCCACAATCATCTCCTTTGTTTTGTTGACGTTGAGTGTGAGGTTATTTTCCTGACACCACACTCCGAGGGCCCTCACCTCCTCCCTGTAGGCCGTCTCGTCGTTGTTGGTAATCAAGCCTACCACTGTAGTGTCGTCCGCAAACTTGATTATTGATTTGGAGGCGTGCATGGCCACGCAGTCGTGGGTGAACAGGGAGTACAGGAGAGGGCTCAGAACGCACACTTGTTGGGCCCCAGTGTGGAGGATCAGCGGGGTGGAGATGTTGTTACCTACCCTCACCACCTGGGGGCGGCCCGTCAGGAAGTCCAGTACCCAGTTCCATAGGGCGGGGTCGAGACCCAGGGTCTCGAGCTTGATGGCGAGTTTGGAGGGTACTACGGTGTTAAATGCTGAGCTGTAGTCAATGAACAGCATTCTCACCTAGGTATTCCTCTTATCCAGATAGGTTAGGGCAGTGTACAGTGTGGTTGCGATGTGGTGTGGTTCTTCCATGGTCTGCATACTCACCAGACATGTCACCCAATGAGCATGTTTGGGATGCTCTGGATGGACGTATATCATAGCGTGTTCCAGTTTCTGTCAATATCCATAAACTTCACACAGCCATTGAAGAGGAGTGGGAGAACATTCCACAGGACTGATCAACTCTATGCAAAGGAGATGTGTCGCACTGCATGGTGGTCACACCAGATACGGACTTGTTTTCTGATCCACGCAGATCTGTATTCCCAGTCATGTGAAATCCATAGATTAGGGCCTAATGAATTATATGAACTGTAACTCAGTAAAATATTTGAAATTGCTGCATCTTGCGTTTTATATTTTTGTTGTGTGTGTGTGTATACTGTATATAATTTGTAGTGTCCAGAAAACTAYAGTCTCAGGCTTTGACATGACTCGTTGCTAAAAATGTTATTCATGAGTGTGCAGTCTGGTAACTGTTTTGTGGACCAACATGAAAGGGACCTGTGAGTTCGCCTGGTCTTCTTTCCATTCTCTATTTCCTTAAAAATGACATATAAACCCCCAAGCTAGCTAGAGTCAGGCCACCTGACTGACTTTGATCCTGTGCTTGGAAAAACATGTGTGAATCTATCCAACCCCACCCACACACTTAGTTTGAACACACGCACACACACGCACACACACAGAGAGCGAAAGAGAGAACAAGGAATGCTTGGAATCAGAAAATACAATTAATTGATACATATAATAGTTAATCTAACCATCACACAACCATATCAGATATCACCTTCCAATCATTGCATTGAAATATAATAACTGTGTATTAAAAAAGTGTCAGATATTGTGGACTTTCCCACACAATGTCATTGTATTTTCCTTTTCCTGTCATTGTATTTCTCCACCTGTCAAAGGGCATCCATCCAGACTCTCATTTTCTCCCAGCCTATCCTGGTCAGAGCCTCTTCCAGTCATAGTGAATTTACCAGACAGTTTCTGGAAGCCGCAGCTGTGGCAGGATGCCCAGGAGGTTACATGCTTGCAGTGCTTTCAGCCCAAACCTGTTGCTGAGTCTTCTAAACTGTGTGAATTAATTTAAATCACAAATATATTGTCATGTCTCTGTCTGTTTGGGGTGTAAAGGTGATGCATCCTGTGATACTAGCAATTTGAATGTGCTTCTACAAGAGACTTACAGCCAGACACYTACACACAGGAGGCCAGGAGTTTTGAGCAAATCGAGTCATTAAATACAAGTTGTACGTCAGTGAGAAACGTTGCTCAATCACCTCCCCAAACCACAAGGCAAGGAAGCTGTGACCTCACCATTCAGATGTGTTTGAATTAGCAAGGGGAAATGGCTTAACGATACATATTAGGAGGCTAAAAACATTCCTCAGACACAAAATTTRCATAAAGGAGTTGAGAGAAAGGAAGAGCCAGATGGTGTTAGTCATGTGAAGTGGTCAGTGTCTTTGCCAGCCATGTCGTTCCATTCATTCAATACTGGGCTTTATGGCTTCAAACCATATGTGTTTGTATTTAGATGTACTTGAGCGAATCCAGTAGGCTTATATTGTACTTTTTGGTTATGGTACTGTATGTGATATCTACAGGAAATACCAATATTGCTTAACTTTAACATGGAAGCAAAGGTGTTATAACTTTCTGTTAATAACTTGGGGTATTTTCCTTTGTAGCGTTCCTTGTTTCACTCAGAAAACAAACACAGTCCTCACCTGCTAAGATCTGTGACCAGACAACAATAAATCTCCTTTGAGAAAAAAAGCAAGTCTGTTGCAAATGACCAGTATCCGTTTAAAGTGTATGACATCTCTCTGACCTCAGGGTGATACCATATGAAGTTCACCTGTGATAAAAAGAAAAACAGTGGCGTGTGTATTATAGTGTTGAGCATCAGTATCTTGAACTCAAAAAGACACCGCCAATCATCCCATCTTACACCTCAAAGCTTATCCTACACGGGTGGAACACTACACATTTCTGCTTACATTCCATGACCAAGAGGCTAATGATAATACTTTAAAAGGAAGTGTTGTGTAAAACCTTTTCTTTTTTTATATTCCATGTTCACTCTCTAAGCCAGGTCGTCATACCTGCTTGCTATCTCCACTGCCCCCCCACCCACCTCGTCCTTTTTGTCTTAACAAACAGCCAAGCGGGTGATTAATAACCACTAATGCCATTGTGACAGTTAGGAGGGCCTCACACAGAGGCAGACGGAAATGGGATCTTTCCACGCAGGCAGAAGAGAGTTACTCATCTCAAGGTGAAATCCCTCTGTGATGCCCATGTTCTCCTTATTGACCTAATGGACTACAGGTGTGTCAGACCACAGGGGACGAGGGAGAGGAGAGGCTGGGTCAAAACCACCCACACTACAACTCTGCTGTAGTCCAACACATATCTCTTTCACATGAGGAACCAGACCAGACCAATCGGAAAATAAGCCCAGTATCTTGTGGGTGGTTGGATTCAGACCAGTATCAAGTTATTGATTTCCACTGCATCTAGACTGAGAGGCCACCACAGTGGCACAATGGAAATATTAGCAATCAAGTCGTAACAGTTTACAAGGTGTGCTGCATTAGAGTGTGGATGATAAACATTTATACAGATTCCATATCTTAATTTGATCAACCTGTTGTTCCAGGACTTTTTCCTAACGTCCTAGTGTATTCCAGGTTTAAAAATACCTCCACTTTAACATTTCAGACTTGATTTGCCCTAATGAAAAATGTGTCAAACCTTACAACGACGAAAAATAATTACAATTCACATTTCCTGTTGCAGCAGGATTATTTTCCTGCTGTAGCAAACTGGCTGAAATTAAAATCCTACATCTGTAATCACCTCAAACTGTTAGATGAATGATGCAATGTACTTCCATCAATGCACTTGTACAGAAAGTGTTGGTAGAACATGACAACATGACAACACTGATGAAGTAACTGATTCTCACTTTCTTGTAGAGTATGGTTCTTCTCCTGAGAGTAAACCACCTGATAGAAAAAAAGAACCTGATCGGATGGGGTTGTCCCTATTTCTGCGTCTAGATCTCACATTCTCACCCAAAACTAGACTGCTCCTACAGTGTCTCTCTCTCTGTAGGTGTGTGGGCGTGAATAGGAGCAGAACATAACATTTCCCCATGGAGTCTGACACAGCAGCAGCGCCAGGGGAAGGAATACTGTCCTCCTTACACGGCTGTCAATCACACCACATAACTGGCATGGTTTTCAAATGCTGCTGTCAATCACATCACACAGGGTGCGTGTGTGTGTGCACGTGTGTGTGCATGTGTGCGTGTGTGTGTGTGTGTGTGTGTGCGTGTGTCAATATCTATGTACGTGTGTGTGGGTTTGCGTGGATGTTTGTCTGTGGCTTTTGGTTCTTGGTGAGTCGGACACTGAGCATCCCTTGTGATTCGTGTGGCTGAGTCACGAGTAAAATCCCATCCCACTCTAGCCACCACCTCGTGTTGGGGGCCTCTTCATGGACGTGACGGCTAGACCAGAGACCAGACCCACGATAGCAGGACTCGCTCCTGGGGAATCTGTCTGTGGCTGCCCAGTGTTAGATCCATTCACTCAGTCTAAACTTACTACAGAGCAAGCCCAAACAAAAAACTACAATTCAGTGTTGGACCTGTGCCCAAATGTGTCTCAAAGCAATTATGTTTCTCTTGAAGATTATTCTAGAAGTGCCATCAGAGTATACTGGTGGCAGGGGGGGGGGGGGGGGGCGGTAGTAGCTGCACGCTTAGAGAGGAAGGAAGCGTGAAAGAGAGCGATAACGGAACCGAGACAACAGATATGCAGACAGATAAGGCTTTYTTACTCGACAYTGGAAATGTGGGCAAGGCAGCGAGAGTTGGAAAAGAAAGGCGATTAGTCCCAAACAGTTAGATTCTTCACCTCCTGTCCTTCCCCCCTTGCTGCAAAATAACCAGTCTGCAAATAACGATCTAACGATCCACACACATACAGAAAGATATTAAAATCATAATGGCAATCATGTGCCGATCCCTCCCTCCATCTCTCATTCTTTCTCTCTGTGATTCAGCCGCACCGGGCCACAGCTGCCAGCTGCTAATGGCTTCCAGATCCAGCCAATCTCTTCCTCCCTCTGTTATGCTCCCTGTTTCTCTGCACTATTTCAGTGGAACAAAATGGATGTGGAAATCCGCTGCACTTCAGTCAGTGAGTCAGCCTGCTAGGCCGCTTTTGAAGGAAAACCACACCAGGGGTTTGGAGAAGTAAAGCAGTTTGTTTTTCATAAATCACTGCCGAGGTTGTTTATTTTTTTCTGTTTCAAACGGAAGGTCTTTGTAGTTGTGTGCTTGACTGAAATACTGTATGTGTCAGTGTGTTTACACCGGGGACCACGTTAACAGAAACGCTATTAAAAATAATTTAGTCTCCCTGGAAACTGAAAAGGAGTTATGTGTGTAATTGCTGTGAGATGTGTATTGTGGTTTAACGAAAACATATTGATGATGGTGTGTGTGTGGGCGTGTGTGTGTGTGTGTGTGTATGTGTGTGCGTGTGTGTTTAATCTTAATCAGAAAAGGGTGAGTGTTATAATGAATAGCGCTGTATGAGCAGCTCATGTATTAGTGTGTGGAAGTGACTTTACGCCTGTCTTCCTAAGTGAAAGCAACAGAGGGGGAGGGAGGGTTTGCATGGACATGACAGCTATTGTTTTGAACACAATGTGTGTTTGTGACTGATGACGAACAAACGGCCCGCGACAGCAAATGGCAACCCTCCGAATGAAGCCTGACAGGCAGGCAACACAGAGAGAGCATGGGCCCGCGTCACAACAACACAACTGACAAACACAAGCCTTTACTCCCACCACTAATAAACAGCGCAGCCAGCCGAATGAAGACCATGCACTTAACATAGCCTAGAAGTATCTTTGTTTTATATCAACTACCTGATGACACTTTCATGGTAGCCTAACAACCGTGGCTGTGAAGTGGGGCTTTTTCTTTCCAATTGTTATTACTCAGTGTTACTCATCAGTGGCAGCAGCAGTGTGGCCTCATGGGCCACATACCACAGCGGTTACAGTGGCACAAAGAGTCCAGTGAGACTGAAGCCTATCAATCATGTGAGGTCACTGTGGTTAAGCAGAAGGGAGAGTGGGACGGGGCCCTTTTGTTGTATGTTGGTGTGTTGCGGACAGTGACGTCATCCCTTGCGGAGTCTGTCATTAAAGAGTGATAAATGTCCCATATATTGAAGAGGGGGGAGAGGTGCTTGGTTTGCAGGCTAAACGTTCTCTAATTGGGGGGTGAGGGTGTTGTGTGGTTGCAGGAGGCCAGGGGTCCTGGTGGGGGGGAAAAAACTAACCGCAGAATGATGTCAGACCATTTGTGAAATGAACCGCTTTGAGGGAGGATGAATGGTCAAACAGAAAGGCTGTCCAGAAATAGAGGAAATAATGGCAATAAAATATGTGGTTCTCTCCATAAGATATATAAATACTTACCATTGTGTGGTTCTCCCATGTTTTACCTCTACCATGTTTCACCTCTACCATGTTTCACCTCTACCATGTTTTACCTCTACCATGTTTCACCTCTACCATGTTTCACCTCTACCATTGTTTCACGCTCTAGCCATGTTTTACTGCTTGACCATGTTCACCTCTACAATGTTTACTCTCTAGCCATGGTCTTCACCTCTACCCATGTTTTAACCTTCTACATGTTTTCATCCTCTACCATTGTTTGTTTACCTCTACCATGTTTCACCTCTACATGTTTCAACCTCTACCATGTTTTACCCTACCATGTTTCACCTCTACCATGTTTCCTCTACATGTTTTACCTCTTACCTATGATTTCACCTCTACCATGTTTTACCTCTACATGTTTTACTCTACATGTTTTCACCTACACTACCAATGTTTTCTCTACTGTTTACCTCTACCATGTTTACTCTACCATGTTTTTACCTCTACCATGTTTACTCTACATGTTTTTAACCTCTACCATGTTTTACCTCTGACCATGATTTTAAATATCCTCTTGAACAGTCTGGACAAGCACTTGGCACAACTTACCACAATTCATGACAGGTTGGAGTGACAATAAATGATAGTTCAGTAGCAGTTAGGGCCTTTTCAGGTCACTCTAGCTGCTGGAGGTCTTTCTTGTTATCCAACCAAGTTTTCAGTGTTGATTGCTAGGCTACTAGCTCTGTTACACTCTCAAAGAGCTCCCGCCAGCAGTCCCCAGCCGGCAGGCAGCTGCAAAGCGCAGGAGGAGCACTGTGGTGAGTCGCTTGTCAAAATTCGATAACGGCCGCGCTGCAAAGCATGACAGGGCAAACTGTATGGAGGTTATTCAGAGTGTTGTGACCAACGCCGGGGGGACCGCCAATAAGAAAGAAAATGATGACTCACCGGAACTTCCTAAAATCCCTCCCCTTCACGATTTACGGGAAAGGAATGTTGTTTCCTTTTTTCTTCTCGCCAGTCCCAGGCATTTATCTTTTTTTGACAGGCTGTGGGGTCAGGCTCTGGGTTAATGTTTGTCTGTGTGGCTGTTTAATCTTTCCTTCGGGCGAATGGGTAATTGTGGACGTGGCCATTTGAAAGTTTGTTAGCAGTGCGGGGGAAGGAAGGCTTGTTAGACAGATATCTCTTTGTTTTGGACCCAAAACCAGAGCATTGGCTTTTCTTTAGCTGGGCTCACCAACTGCCAAAACTTAATTTACCACCTTTTTAAAAAGGGTTATGTTATTATACTGGCTATACTGGTTCATATAACCATTAATAAGAAGCTTTTGGTTAATTAGCTTTTGGTTAATTGGATCCTGTCCAGTTGTCCTACATTTTTTGTCTTAAAACAGGCATAATTAAACAGACATTTCCAGAGCTACTGGGAATTTGGGGGACTTTTCCTCTCCATTGTGTGAGTGGTGAGAGAGTCTGGATGGGATGTGTCAATGGACGACAATGGGCATTTATAACACATTTATTTATCACAGAAATGTATATGGATGCCTATGAGATACTAATACAGTATATAGGCTTGCTGACTCTTCAAGTCAATGTTAAACCAATAAATGCACATAAGAGATATCTATGCGTTATTAGGTTCCATTACATTGGGCCTAGGTACAGTAGCCTACTATAGGCTGCAGTTTACACACCAAAGTATTGTTTATCAGTGAACACTGAAGGCCAGGGCCCACCCCACAGATAACAAAAGCAATGCATTGTGATAGGGAGTGGTGGAGTGGTGAGGTTGAGCTGCCTGAGATTAGGTGTGCTTTTCTCTGCCCTGCAGAGAATTAAAGGTTGAAAGTTCACAGGGGTCATGCTTTCAACAAAGCTCTAATCCTAACACCAACCTTTCCAAACACCTCCAGAGTGTACCTGCTCACTCAGCTGTACTGCACTCTCCTATCCTTATCTTATTTGACTACCTCTTTGTAGTGTTCTTTGACTACCACTTTGTACAGTATTCTTCTTTGACTACCTCTATGCAGTCTTCTTTGACTACCTCTTTGTAGTCTTCTTTGACTACCTCTATGCAGTCTGTTTTGACTACCTCTATGCAGTCTGTTTTGACTACCTCTATACAGTCTTCTTTGACTACCTCTATGCAGTCTGTTTTGACTACCTCTATACAGTCTTCTTTGACTACCCCTATGCAGTCTTCTTAACAGTGTTTATTTGATGGCAGTAACCGTGGCTTGAACATCTTCAAACGATACGAGAACTGATGCAATGTGTTTAGAACATGACAGGAGTTTGTGCTGGCAGGGGAGAATCAGCAGTCACTCAGTCTGTATGGTCACCAGTCAGTCTGTCACTTGGTTGGCATGTCAATCAATGGAGCAGTCCATCCGTCACTGTGTGGGTGAGCGGAGTGAACAGCAATTCACCTGGTCTTGGATCAGTCACTAGACGCTGTCTTAGTGGATTAGTGTCTGGAGGTACAGGACGCCCTGCACCCCCAGACCTAGACAATGACTGATCTGTTAACAGTGCTAAAGGCAGATAGATGGGAGAGCAACAGGTGGGCAAGCAGCCCCGGCCTCCCCCACTGCATCTGGAGAACAGCTGGAATGAAGGATGCCGAACAAGTCAGGCAAACAGAGAGGAGAGGCTGGGATAGAGGAGGACATCAATGTTTTTATTTTAATTTCCTACAGCAAATATGTTTTGTTAAGATGTGTTAATTATAAATACAGTATATACATATAAAGTGGGTAAAACAGTATGTAAACATTATTAAAGTGACTATGTACAGTACCAATCAAATGTTTGAACACACCTACTCATTCAAGGGTTTTTCTTTATTTTTACTCTTTTCTACATTGTAGAATAATAGTGAAGACATCAAAACTATGAAATAACATATATGGAATCATATAGTAACCAAAAAAAAGTGTTAAACAAATCAAAATATATTTGAGATTTGAGATTCTTCAAGGTAGACACCCTTTGCCGTGATGACAGATTTGCACACTCTTGGCATTCTCTCAACCAGCTTCACCTGGAATGCTTTTCCAACAGTCTTGAAGGAGTTCCCACATATGCTGAGCACTTGTTAGCTGCTTTTCCTTCACTCTGTGGTCCAACTCATCCCAAACCATCTCAAATGGGTTGATGTCGGGTGATTGTGGAGGCCAGTTCATCTGATGCAGCACTCCATCACTCACATTCTTGGTAAAATAGCCCTTACACAACCTGGAGGTATGTTGGGTCATTGTCCTGTTGAAAAACAAATGATAGTCCCACTAAGCGCAAACCAGATGGGATGGCGTATCGCTACAGAATGCTGTGGTAGCCATTCTGGTTAAATGTGCCTTGAATTCTAAATAAATCACTGAAAGTATCACCAGCAAAGCACCCCCACACCATCACACCTCCTCCTCCATACTTCACAGTGGGAACCACACATGCAGAGATCATCCGTTCACCTACTCTGCATCTCACAAAGAATCAAAAATCCCAAATTTGAACTCATCAGACCAAAAGACAGATTTCCACCGGTCTAATGCCCATTGCTCGTGTTTCTTGGCCCAAGCAAGTCTATTCTTCTTATTGGTGTCCTTCAGTAGTGGTTTCTTTGCAGCAATTCGACCATGAAGGCCTGATTCACGCAGTCTCCTCTGAACAGTTGATGTTGAGATGTGTCTGTTACTTGAACTCTGTGAAGCATTTATTTGGGCTGCAATTTTTGAGGCTGGCAACTCTAATGAACTTATCCTCTGCAGCAGATGTAACTCTGGGTCTTCCTTTCCAGTGGCGGTCCTCATGAGAGACAGTTCCATCATAGCTCTCTTCTTGAAATGTTCCACATTGACTGACCTTCATGTCTGAAAGTAATGATGGACTGTCCTTTCTCTTTGTTTATTTGACCTGTTCTTGCCATAATATGGACTTGGTCTTTTACCAAATAGGGCTATCTTCTGTATACCACCCCTACCTTGTCACAACACAACTGATTGGCTCAAACTCATTAAGAAGGAAAGATATTCCCCAAATGAACTTTTAACAAGGCACACCTGTTAATTGAAATGCATTCCAGGTGACTACCTCATGATGCTGGTTTAGAGAATGCCAAGATTGTTCAAAGCTGTCATCAAGGCAAAGGGTGGCTACGTTGAAGAATCTCAAATATAAAATATAATTTGATTTGTTTAACACTTTTTTGGTTACTACATGATTGCATATGTGTTATTTCATAGTTTTGATGTCTTCACTATTATTCTACAATGTAGAAAATAGTAAAAATWAAGAAAAACCCTTGAATGAGTAGGTGTGTCCAAACTTTTGACTGATACTGTACATAGGGCATCAGTCTCTAAGTTGCAGGGTACAGTACTAGATGGTAGCCGGCTAGTAACAGTGACTAAGTTCAGGGAAGGGTACTGGGTGGTGGCTGGCTTGTGAGTGAGTATTTAACAGTCTGATGGCCTAGAGATAGAAGCTGTTTTCAGTCTCTCGGTCCCAGCTTTGATGCACCTGTACTGTCMCCGACTTCTAGATGGTAGCGGGGTGAACAGGCCGTGCCTCGGGTGACTGAGGCCCTTGATGATCTTTTTGGCCTTCCTGTGACACCGGGTGCTGTAGATGTCCTGGAGGGCAAGCAGTTTGCCCCCGGTGATGCGTTGGGCTGACTGCACCACCCTCAGGTGAGCCCTGTGGTTGCGGACGGTGCAATTGCCATACCAGGCAGTGATACAGCCCGACAGGATGCTCTCAATGGTGCATCTGTAGAAGTTGGGATGGGCTTAGGGACAAAGCTGAATTTCTTCAGCCTCCTGAGGTTGAAGAGGCACTGTTGCACCTTCACCACACTGTGTGGATGGACCATTTCAGGTTGCCAGTGATGTGCACGCCAAGGAACTTAAAGCTGTTGACCCTCTCCACTGCAGCCCCATCTATGTAGATGGGAGCGTTCTCCCTCTGCTGTCTACTAAAGTCCACAATCAGCTCCTTCGTTTTGTATATATCAATGATAAAAAATAATAAATCAGTGCATCAGAGTTTAAATATTCCCCCTTCGGCTGTATAGGAAAGAAAATGCAAAACTGAATGCTTTTTATTGTCAACATTTTGGCTGGAGCGTTTCTCAAGACAAGTCTCCTAAATATTCACGTTATGAACTATAAAACGTTTTTTTATGTATTAGTACTAGCCTACACAGGCTCAAAGCTAGAATTAGCCACCCTGTGTGGTCCAAGAGTGTCCATCAGACCTGCCTGTACATTGTGTGTGTGTGTGTGTGTGTGTGTGTGTGTGTGTGTGTGTGTGTGTGTGTGTGTGTGTGTGTGTGTGTGTGTGTGTGTGTGTGTGTGTGTGTGTGTGTGTGTGTCCTTGTGTGTGTGTGTGTCGCTGTTGTGTGGACAGCTCTGTGTGGACTCTATGATGAGGATGAGGGGGGGACCAGGGGAGGAGGGCAGCTCACAGGGTTAAAAGCGCTGAATTAAAGTCAGGCCCAGATGCAGGCGTGGTTGATTGTGGTGGACCAGGTTCCAGTAAACAGGGCCAGAATTGCTGAGTCAGGCTGGCTTGTCACTCTGGTGAAGGGCTGTGGCCTTGTTTGACAAGCAGAGCTCAAGTCCTGCTGGTATCAATTAAGGTTGTTTAGGGAAGGGCAT